>NC_072021.1:28690319-28927819 GCF_027791375.1 Indicator indicator | reverse complement strand
GGATGAAAAACCCCAGCATGTGACTGATGCTAGTCATATTCTGTACGGCTCAATCATGACCGCAAGAGTTACATGAAATAATCCACATGAAATTGGAGGGAAGAGCTAATGTGGATTCAGCGCCACAGAAATCTCTTGTACTTGATGTGCACATGCATGGGGGCTCTCCCACACATGGAAAATTGTGGCTAGAGAGTACATGGAATTTTAAGTTAGAGGAACAGCAGAAGGTTCCCCTGTAGTGAATATTGTATTTTTCATTCCCATACTGTTTATTGAATTGCTTCATAGTATTGTAATTGCAATTGCCTAACAATTGATAGCATTTAGATTATTAAACCAAAATGGAAGGGAGAACAAATTCAACCCTGAATAAATTTGCAGTCTGAATGCTGCAGCAGCTAACAGCCAAAGAGAAAATAGCCACAGTTCCCATTAGCATGCATCAGGGAATTATTTCTTTTACAAACTGCTTTTACAAGTGAAAAATAAGATTTTGGTGTATGATCACAGCAGCCTGTTCCACAAAGACACTACAAGTGAAAAGGTGAAAAGCCAAAAGGGGATGAGGCATTGAAGGGAAATAAGGACAAACGAATTGCAGAGTCCTCTAAGTGAGGAGCAGCAGCTTGTACAGCACATGGAAGTGCAGAGAAAGTTGTTCTGAAGATTTATGAGAAGAGATATGTTTTTAGAGCACTGTGGGATGTGACATCAGTTTTGATGGAATTGAATAGATTAGAAGAGAGACATAAGAGGAAAAAGAAGCAAGAAATAAAGTGCAAAATTATGAGGTTATAGCTGTGCTAAGGAGGCAGAAAATGCAGCAAACCTGGGAGAGTCTGAGAAAGACTCTGAAGCAGGTACTGCCTTGTAGAACTTATATGATGCCTACCACACCAGAGTCATGATTCACAAGCAGTTCCTACAGACAACGAGGTTGTACAAATGAGCAGGTAGAAAGCAAATGAAAATGAACACCTTCTTCAGGAAGAGGATGAGAACCAAGAGTTGGGCAAATAAGAATCCCATCAATAATAATGTGGGTTGAACATTGCTGATTTTGAAGTCAGAGAAATGAAACATTCAGAAGTACCCTAGGGATTACCCACTGGTGCAAGTAGCTCTTGAAATACTCTAATGTTTTATGGAGGTAGCCTGTTCAGCACTGCCTTTTGTCTAGCAGAAACACATTGGCCCTGCCCTGCTCTGTACTGACTACAGGGAACTGAGTAGACAGATTTAGTTAGTTATATTCACAATTATATATATATATTTTCAATAACAATTCAGGAGGAATTAAGGTACTTAGTTTACAGTAAAGGGAAATATTACTTTGTAATGTATATAGTTTTGTGAGTGATAAGGTTCAGAGGTACATACATATACCTGTGAAAACATAACTACAGATAACTAAACAAATTGTTATGGATGCACAGAGACACTAGTGGCATTTGCATGCACATACACACATATGCATGCATATGTACAGGCATATCCAATTTTGCACATGCTTACATATATTTGAATAACTAAACTCCCATTGAAATTGTTATGCCACATGTGCCTGTTCCAGCAGGATGTCATGTAATGTATTCAACCTTTTAATGTCTGACTTGTCCTGGTATTCTGAATTTTAACAAGCAGACTTCGTGTAAAACCTCATTAGAAATTCTAGTTTAACTTTTGGATTCCTACAGCAAACAGAAGTGTATGCATATTCACTCTGCCCTGGCTAATATTACGGACTCATGAACTTTGGGTTTTAAGCCTCAGTCACACGTAAAAACAGTTGGAGAAATTGGACCTTTGCCCTCAATGTCTAAAGAAGGTTCTCACAACACTGAAAAGCCTTAAAGCTTCAGTGAGATGAATTTTCAAGTTGTTTAGAAAATTACTTTTGATTGATCTACAGCACATAGGCTGTTTCTGTTCATGCTGAAATGTTTTTGACTCACAGTACAGAAAGACAGATTCACGAGAGCAGACCAAATTTTTTTTAAAGTCATTTAACAGCTGATGTTAAAAATCCTCCTTGGCATCTAAACTGTACTGTTTCTGCAGAAGACAGTATAGGCTTTTGCTTTTGTCAGGGAAATCGTGGGGGGGGGGGGAAATGGTAAGAATGTAATCTAGCAGTGATAAAGGGAAAGGCTAAATAATCATTTTTAACTGGAACCATCTTCTTTAATCCCACACTGTACTACTACGTATGCTCAATGTCATCAAGAAATGGAACAGTTCTTAATTCTGGTAAATTTTATTTTTACATATTCCTGTTCTCCTGTAAAGGGACTGGGAAACACTTCGTAATAGTACTACTTCCTGGTATTGAAATGCAGCCTGCTTCCCATGATGAGAAAAAATCTTATCAAAGTGTTACAGATGTTCTTCAAATGATTTAATAAATACAAGAATATCTTCTAAGTAAATGAGGCAAATATGTCATTCAAATTCTCACAGCCTCGATAATTAAAAGCAAGACCACCAGCTGACTTCTTTTATTTTTCAAAAGCACAACTTGATCTGCACAAGGAATGTAACCTTCTTCAATAATGTCTTCCCTCACAAAGTTAAGAGCCTACCTGTTGATCCTGAGGCAAATGTCAGTAGTGGTCCAATATTCATCAGAATCTTTAATTAATTCTCCTTCCCTCTGGGCATCTTACTTTCACCACAGGGGGGAAAAAAAGGAAAAAAAAATAAAAAGGCAAACAAATCTACCCAACCTGTGGTCATTAATATCAGTAGAAAACCAGGATGATGTTTAAACTGGAAGACCTGGAGTGTCACACACTTTTCTATTTTTTTTGTTTTTTAAGAGCTGTCCAATTAGCACATGGGGACTGGGATGTGTCTCAGTATGCAACAATTGCCAATTTACTTTATAATTTAAAGAACCTAACCCTCCCTCTAGCATCTCCTTTTTACTCCTACATAGCTTTACTCTTTTCAGAGAAGTGAAATACCTATGAAATGAATGAAAACCCACACTTGATCCAGTGGAATTAGAATACCTGTCAAATGAAAAGCTAAGCAGGAAAGCATCAAAATAAAAAATACTTCCTAAGATGTCATAATATATGTAGCACATATCCTAAATAAATTAAAAACAACCCAGAAAACCCCCACAACCCCAAGCCCCAACAATATTCTAAGGGTTAGGTACAACCCAGTGTTTTCCCAGAAAAAGATTGATTCACTTCTGTGCTGCAGGATCTGTCTTGCCCAAATTATACTCCTATCCCTGTCCCTTCAGAGCTAGGCTTCATTCTCACACATCTGCAGCTTCCCACTTCTCATGGACAATTCTAATAGCTGGGCTGCTAGACGCCTGTGAGGTTTCTGTCAGGGACACATCTGACTGTACAGGGTTAGAACACCTTTCCATGTCTTCTCTTTACATTATCTGGATCTCAGTACTCCAAGTGCAAAACCATGCAGCAGCCCCTGCCTTGCACAGTGCTGCTGTGAACACAGACACACCACAAACAGTGAGGTGTGCAGACGTCAGAGCAACCAAAGCCTTGTAAGACAAAGCGTGGTAAGGACTGGGAAGGATGCTTGTGGTACCTTACTGCAGTCAGAGCCTTAAAC
This sequence comes from Indicator indicator, assembly GCF_027791375.1. NCBI lineage: Eukaryota > Metazoa > Chordata > Aves > Piciformes > Indicatoridae > Indicator > Indicator indicator. Next base: position 28,924,222 of record NC_072021.1, on the reverse strand, counting down.
CCAAGGCTATGCTGGGACTTTTATATCACACAGCCTTCTGTAAATTGATGCATTTTCCAGGAATGTAAATCAACAGAGCATTTGGCTGCAAAATTTTTCTTTATAATCCCAGAGATGTCACCATAACAACTCTCACAGACAGGAAGTGTTGGGGTTTACTCCTCAATCTGTACCACTTTTTTTCTAGCTAAGAGTACTTTTTTTTTAACCCTGCAATCCTTCCAGCCCTGGTCCTGTCTTACAGGACACCTCATGTGCTAACTGTGTTATTTCAGGACATAACCAGCAGTGTTAGGCAAGAGAAAAAGGCTGAGATGACAATTTACACTTGTCCTGCTAGCCCCTCTGTGCTCTGATGTGGTTAGTACAGGCAAAATGTGAAGAAAGAAAAATATTTATAGTTTTGGTTTTACCACTGGTTTTGAGAGAAGCCAGTAAAAGATTTATTCACCACAGACATTTTGCCTGAGTAGCCATGTTTTTGAGCTGTACAACTGAAAATCAATACACAGCAATTAGTAGACTTTTCCTAACTGGACAATTTCCTGAATATTACCTTGGATAATGTGGCAAAAACCTAGCTAATGCATTTGTGTCCAATCTGTTTGTGATGCAAAGGGACAGGACACCTGTAGGGCTACTCTGCAAAAGCAGTCATTGCTGCCAGGAAAGAGAAAAGACTATTGATAAAGCTCTGTTCTGCAAACTAGGGTTTCATTACAGGCTCTAAATTTTAACCCCAGGTTCCAGTATTACAAGCATACATGACTACTTTGTTCAAGGAGAACGCAAAACATTTAGGAAGAAATGGAGCTACAAATCTACTCCTGACTTCCTCTGCTCCTAGTCTCCCATTTGTGGACTCTGAAGTAGAAAAGAATTACCTCCATGATCTCATGGCTCCCTAGGGTTTTGTCCCATGCCCCATGCCTTGACTCTGTTCTGACACCTTAACAGTGTTCAGTTTTCACAGTTACTGAAGCAGGTCATAGCCCTGACAAATCCATTATTCCTCATCCATATTTTCAGTCTCCTTGGACAGCAATTTCTGGCCAGGAGCATCACTGAATGTTCAATTGTCTCTGTTTTAAAAAAACAGAGGCATAGGTACCCTGTGAAGTGTTACAATATGACTGCCCATCCCCAAAGCACATGGAGGGCCAGTGCCAAGGGCAATTCAGAACATCTGCAGCTCCATCCTCTTGTGTAGTCACTAAGTCTAAAACACATACAGAAATAAAAGCCACAATGACAACTGCTAAAAAGCCCAATCTACCATTTGTGCACAGTGCAGCTACAACAAGGCTGCAGGTCAGGTAGAGCAGTGCAGTTATCACCACTTCGGTTAGCTTCTTGCTGCAACCATGAAAAAAGGATCAGAAGATGCAAAGTTCTTGCTTCCTCCTTGCTTCCTCTGCACCAACATTCGGGCCAGCTCTTGGATCCCCTTCCTATGATTGTACTGGAACAGCATTTGAGCTTCACGTTAATACATTTTACCTAATGCCTAAGGAAGGATAAATGATACCGGTCCATGCGACCAGTGCTCACTTGCTCACACTGGTATGGCCTCATACACCTCCCCAAAAGAAGGTAAGAGAGGAGGCAGTGGCATGGGCCAGCTTTCTTTTCAGCTAGGACAGAAGTTAGAAAACCCAAGAGTCTCTTATTGCTGCAATTCCTTGCTCTGCCCAGATCCCACAGTTTCAGATGACTTTGTGATACTACTGCTTTTTCCCGTTACGTTTTCCATTTTAAAAATAGTGACCAGAAATAAGTGACCAGACTGAAATCCACTAATTTCTGGAAAGTATGAAACACAAATATTCAAAGAGGATCAGAAGTTCCAACTTAAAACGCGTAACAGTTTTATTTCCCATTATGCTCAAAGAAAACACAACTGGCTTAGGGGAAAACATTTAATTTTCCTCAAATTGAAGCAGCTTATTGTTGACTAAAGTATTTAGGTTGTGATAACTTCTAAACTGTCATCACCAAGGCTATAATACATATATTTTTAAACAACATTCACTGCTCCTGAAAGTACTAGGCTGCTAGCAGAGATTTAGACAAAATAAATGATGTGGTTTTAAAATAACCTCACTCTACCTTTACTGCAAAGAACGATTGCTTCATTTCCTTGAGAAGATCATTAGGGACTTTCTTAAATGACATCAAGACCTAAACTGCAGATATCCATGGACCACTTCTTGCTGCTGCACACAGACTATCTATACAAAAACATGGTAGCATAGTCACTATCTAGTTCAGCTCTTATTTTAACTAACCTCTGTCCTGTTAACCTAGGAAAGGCCAGCACACATCTAGCCAATTAGGGAATATGGATGCTATGGATACAGGGGATTTGAGACATAGGAATAGCCTCTCAGAAAAGGTAGGAACTCCCACTAGCCATGCAGCTCTGCCATTTATGTTTGAGTGGCCTGCCTTGGAGATAAGGCATTCCCAAAGTCAGCAGTGCTTGACTGGAAGAGTGTCCAATTCCACCTAGGGAGCACTGCAGACTTCCTATTGGGACTTTTGGATGCAACCTAATGTCATTTTTGGAACTATGCTTTAAAATAGAGTGATGGAGCTGGCACGGAAATCCACTGAGCTCATGAACACATGAAAAAACAAACAGTTCTTCAAATGTAGGCTGGTAGGGTGTAGAGGCTAAGTCAGGGTAGTGAAAACCTGTCTTGATTTAACGATGCTTTTCATGCTGTCTGCATGATAATGTTCATTCACCCTGCACTCTGCACAGAAAGTTAGGAACTGAAACGTGAAGAGCACACTCACCACAAGAATATATAGTGCCTCTCAAACCTGGAAATATCCTGCAGACTGTTCATATACCCTAGCAAAATCCATTTTTGAGAAGTGCTCATTAAATGAGGCACCAGTTCACACCTCTCATTCATCACAAGTATTATGATGTGCATTTTGTGCCCGTGTAATTCTGAGCATTCTTAATTAGCTCCAGTTTCAGCAAGATCTGTGGGTTTTCAGAAACGTGGCCAAATCCTGGACATATGAAACAACAGCATACTGAAAGAGTTCCCTTTACACTTTAATGACAGTCATGGAAATTAAATAATACTTTAAAACATTTTTTGAGACTCATATTAACATATTCTCCGAAGCAAGCACAGGCACAAGGGCATCAGGCTCCCTGTGTTTGTGACTTTGGCTTATTATTACAGCCTTTACTCAGCTGAAAATGTTAAAATTCTCTTAGTGTTGTTCTTTAATGGAAGCACTAAAATAAAGCATGAGAGTTTTTTTTGAAAACTCCAGGGTCCACCTCAAATGACTAACTTATATCACAGGGATGTGTTTGCAAGCCACACTGAGACCAGCAGCAAGTTCTGAGCACTTCTCTAGTACCTACTTACCTGCAACATCAGGAGGGACAGTTGAGCCCTCTGCTTCTTCCAGATGTTCTCCCAGCTACATCTGCACACATTCACTCGCCAATCACAAAATCAAAGCAAGTTTATGCTACAGTGGGCCTTAAATACCTGATTAATTCCAGAAATTACCAAAATAAATACAGGCTAAGTCTTTGCTCATTGAATAAGGATAAATTAACTTCAAAATCCACAGCTACTGGTTGCCATGCAACCTGCTATAGTATTATGGCAGAAATAAGCTGTGCTTGAATTTTCAGTGCCCTCTCGCTCAGCCTTCTTGATGTTGTGATACTCTAATGCTTCTCAGCTAACTTCCATTAAGTATTTTTTTGTGGGGTAGTATTCCAAGGTTAAAATGATTAAATAACTTTTATGGTTGATCAAATATAAGCCCTTATTATACACAGTAGGCAAAACCATACATTTTAATTACTTTGTTATCAAAGATCTAGGTATTTACATTTCATTTTTCAGTTATAATTCTGAATTTAGTTTGACCTTCATAAAAAAGAGAAGACCCAAGATTCTTGCTGTCTTAAACAATTTTTCCCATAAACAACAAAAAAAACCCCCAAACCCCAAACCCCCAAAACCATTAAGACATGGAAACAACAGAAATAAAGCAATGAAGTCTACACAGCCTATTAGAAATATTTTCTGCTGAGACATTTCGTTTTATTTAAGCATCATCTCTTAATTCTTCAGTTTAATTTTTAACTACTTTAATTATTTGTGACTTGATAATACATTTGCAGTCTAAGGGTGAGATATCACTATTTGATAATATTGACATTGCATGAATTCAAAGTTCATATTTAGAGCTGTCAGTAGCATTTTTACCTTTTGAGAAGGACAATCCAGTTTAAATACTGGAATAAAAGAACAGTTTCAGGTATTCTACAGAACTTTGCTACTGATTGGTAATAAAGGTTTTTGTTTGTTTGCTTTTTTTAATTAAAATACACTAGTATAAGTTTAAACACAGGTTTAAAAAAATCACGATTAGGCAAAGTTTGTACTCTGTTTTTGGCTTTTGAAATTACTTGAAGAAGACAGATTTCACAAACAAAATTCTACTTACTAAGGTCTTGTTTTACAAATCCATTTATTACAGAAATCTAATGCAATTCAAAAATCTATCAATTAATCTCTATATCTAACGTAAAACAGATTTATTAGGAGAGGATGGAAATACCATGTGGGTAATTTACGCTATAAATATTTCAAAATAAAAATACCATCTTTCATTTATTTAAAAAGCAGAGTTAAATAAATAAATTAATAACTAAAAGCCATAACATATTTATGCGGAAATATGTTCAGATCATCCCTTTGTAGGAAAACATTTTTTTTTTTCCTGGCCAAATTTAGATTCAATATTGTTCATGTTTCTGCTGCATTAGGATAAATAGAAATGATAAAGAAAAATAAAAACCACATTAGTTTAAAAAGCTTAAACTGCAACTCTCAGAGGCTTTTTCTCAGAAGGCTTTTTTCCCCCCTTTTTTCTAAAAACTATTTTACTATTTTGTCTTTCCAGACCTTTACAGATCTTCCTAATACATACAGTCAAAAAAACTGTACTGATGGTGGGAGGTTATAGACACATCTTTAAAAATTATTTTCTTTTCATAGTGTACTAGTTGACACCAAATAAGAAAAAAAACCCCACAAACTAAATAGAAAGCATGAAATTAGCAGCAAGCAGTGGAATCAAATAACCTTGCAGCTGAAGCTTTGTAACCTAATTCCAATCATGGCTCAAAGATACATGGGCATAATAACATTTTCTCTTTTTCAGACTGTAATGACGTTCACATGCAAATGCATGGCCAGACTCATCGTTACAAAATGATTGCTTAAAACATTCCTTCTCCGGCTCTGTAGGCTCACGTCTGCCTACCGTGCCCTGTTCGGTATCGTGCACTACAGCACTTAAACTTAGCTCCAAATATCACCGCTGTATTCTCATTTATTTCGTTACTTTAGAGACAAATCCCCACACGTGTGTCGTGTCCACCCCATCTCCCGGATTTAAGGAATGGCTCTAAACCATGGTCATCGCCGCCTTATTCCAGTTACAGAGAGGGGAAGGAGCGATCTGTTTGGAAACACAATCTCTTGCAAGCTCCTCTGTAGAGGGTAAGAGGAGCAGACAGCACCTAAGTGTCACATTGCCTGGTGTTCCAGGAACAGATGGGGGCAGTAGCCGATGTGCTCGCCAGCATCCCGCCCGCCGCACGGCGCGGAGGATGCTCGGAGCTGTCGGCGGCGGGGAAGGCAGCGCGGCCACGGGGCCCGGCACGATTGGAGCCACTGGTAATTAGCAATGCTAAACGGCAAAGGCTCCGTCCGCGCTGTCAGGTGTTTAGATAATGCCATCAAGCGTGGAGCCCCACAGTCATTTTGTAAACTCTATCTATCAGTTTAGGAATGCATTTCAGTCTCTTAGCGTGCACACAGTCGACCTGCTGGTGAAATTACAGTGCATAAAGGGAAATACTGTCCTATGGAGGAGAAGATATAAAGCAGAAAAGAACTTAAAGGGAAAGTTTAAAGGATCTGTCATCAAAACTTTAAATAGGCCTTTCTCCAGCTGTAGCTAAATTATTGTACTTCTTGATACTGTTTGCTCCTCATAGCAATTGAAAGCATATGTAATTTAACAGCAGGCCTCAATCCTTTAATAAGCTGTCTTTAAAATACCTTACATGGATTACCTATCTGTAAATCTGCTTCCCATGCAGAATGTGACAGCATTATGGAAATTGTGAGTTCAGTAAAGATGGCATATACCAAAGAGAACCACATCTGCACACTGTAAGATTATACCAAACATTGGAAGTAATCTTTAGTCATTTATAATACTGCAGAATGCATAATTAAGTTTAAGGGCTCTATTCTGCCCTTACTTATGTCCTATGTATCTCATATTTTTTTCCCCTGTAAATTAAACAGAAAAGTAGCACTGCGAGGCTTTCTTGTTCAAATTATGCTAAGTTGGTATTCATCTTTCTGCAATTTGGTGCACATCTAAGGAATTTTGGCAAAAAGGGAATGATCACATATGGAGCAGAATCCATACTAAAAAGAGCTATCCCATGTTTGCCAAAAGGAGCAACTTGCAAGTAGCACATATTCCCTTATCACTTAAAAAAAATAAGAAAAACAAAAAACCAAAAAAGAGTTTCCTAGAGCTGGAACATAGCTCAAAAAGATGCTGTGCTCTGAGTCACTCTGCTGAGCATGCAGACTGCCTAGACAAAAGGAAACACAAATGCCTGAAAGCAGCAAACAGCAAAGGAAGGGGAATTGGAAAGTTTTCTCAAGAAAGGGGCAGCACTAACATTCCCTGATGCTGAGATCTCTGAGCTGTACCTAGTTCTGCACTTAGTAATAAATAATTTCTTCTGCCATTTACTGGTGGGAGAAGCAGCAACACAAGAGCTTTCTCAAACCCTGCCCTGGTGGGGAGGAAGAGGAGGAGGAGGAAGGAAGAGAAGAGGAGGAGGAAAGGTGCTTGTGCTAACCACGGAAGACCTATGCACAACTAGCCAGCTATATGTTTTCTCTGCCTACCCTAGCTCCAGGAATCTGAATACATCATCTGTTACTCATTGTTGTTTCCTGTGAAATATTTTATTCCACAACATACAAGTTCCTTACAGCTCCTTTCCAACTGGATACCACAATAAGGGGTCTGCAAGTCCCATAACACACTAGACCAGAATTCAGCCTTATACCTTCCCTCTGACAAACACCTTTATTATTTGCAGTGGAAGAACTAAATGAAATGCCTATCTTACTGAAAGCCATTCACTATAATCTACCATAGAAATTAGGAAACATCAGTTAGTGGCAAGGGAACAGTTAATACCCAGCTTTGGCCTTTTTCTTTACTCTGCCAATTCATGAAAGCCAAACAAAGGCTCTTCCCCCCCACAAATAATTTTTACTAATGACTAAGAGTCACACACATGGTTAATGTCTGCTACTTTGGAAACAGTGGCATTTCTAGGACCTGGCATTTGAGATGGCAGATGGGGTGGAAGGGAATTTGCCTCTGGGGTGAAGGCACTACATCAGTCTACTTTGCCCACTGCAGAACTGTTTGCTCATTCCCCCTTTGTGTAAAGCAATAAGGATGCTGCAATTTAGAGCATCTGAATCTGAGTTTTAGCACTTTCTTTATTCTCAGAATTAGTGCTGTGTATAAATGTTGGTCATACTAATAGCAAAATACATTGCAAATATGTGCAGCACATTCAAACCCTGGAGAGCCTCGAGTGTTAAATGATATCTCAGCTGTTATGGCAGCTTTCTCAAATAAGGAGGACACTTTTCCTCCTCCACACTCACATAAGAGCCTTGAGAAGGCACACGTCCTTAAAGGCAGAAGCACACATCCTTAAAGGCAGAATTAGCTGAGCAACTAGCACATCATATGGTAAAATAAATAATATTCCCCAGCCTGTTAAAAGCTAAATGTGCCACTTTACAGAACAATACGCAGCCAAATGAATTGCAAGACTATGCCACCAATGATATATGTTCAGTCCTCCAGTCAGATATAATGTTAAAATCGTATAGAAAGTGAGAAGGTTATCAATAAAGGAGTGCAAACATATTCCAGCTCTAAAACACACACAGATAAACCCATGTATGCACAGACATCTCAGATGGAGACTCAGCACTCCAAACCACTGGAAAAAAAAAATATCCCTTCGCATTTCTCTCTATATTTGGAACTCTTAGCTCCTCACTGATGCAGTAGCATTCATTTCCTAAACTTCTGAAATCCTCTTTATCAGTGAGATTCTCATACACTCTTAAGAGAAAGTAATGGTAACCTATCACTTTTAAGAGTACAGCTTTTGAAAAACAGACTGTCAGAGTACTGCTAGATGCACAATAAAATGTGAACAAAGAGACTGGCTAGATGTTTTAATACGTTTCCAGTATCCACATCTATGATTAATTTGTTCTCTCTCACCCTCTTTTCAAAATGGTAGGAAAGCCTCTACCATTTCTGAGTTTAGCATTACTGTAAATTGAGATGCTGGCTCAATTTAGGGATTTTATTGCCACAGAAAGCAGATTGATAATGATGATTATTCTGAACATTTGTAAGTCAACAACTACAGAATATTTGGGTTATATTAAAAAGAAAATTGTTCTGAAGTACCAAGGGTAAATGTACAATTATCTGTGTATAAACTTACTTTTACAACATTAAGAGAGAGATTTTATTTCCCAGTAGACTGTATGGAGTGTTGGGGGGCCCAGACAAAATAAAAACCAGAGTAAAAGCACATCTTAGGAAATTCATGAATGCAGTCATGAACTGGAAGAGCTGAACACTAACAAAGCTGTTTAAATGCACACAGTTCACCTGGCAGTGGTACCTCCTGCTTAGATTGCTGGTGATTTTCTGTGGTGTCTGCATCTGAGATCTTACTGTCCGACCCCGGAAGGCAATTGCAAGTTTTATGAATCTCTTGGATTGCCCTACCACAACTGCCCAACAGTTTCACTCTTTCTGGAAAAACGAGGCTAGTGACCCACTACGTTTTATAGATGGCTTCTTCAGCAAGACCCAGATCATTTATGGTTTGAAAGATTTTTGGCAAATGCCCTTCATTTTGAGAGATACTCACAATCTCCAACACTAATAATTGTACTCACATCTCTCCACTCTCTGTTTTAACCAAAAAGAGGGAAAAAATGGAATTCACAGCTCCGTACAATATTCTATTCTTATTCATTAGTAAAGCAACACCAAAAAAAATGTTTCTCAAAGATGGGAGGAAGGCAAAAAGTGGTAGAATGGAATGCATGGAAATAACTCTTTTTATGTCTTGGAAAGTTTCAGCTTTTTTTTCCTCATTATCTCTACAGAAACATCCTATATTAAAGGACATCGGGTGAAAAGCTGCTGCTCATCATTGGTATATTCCATAGTAATTATTTTACAATGGCTCCCAGCTCCCTTGTGTTGGGCACAGTCTAGAGGAGGGGCAGCATGCTCATCAAGAGCCCAGGCTCATTTAACCTGCCCTGCATATGTGAGGTGGCTCTATGTAAAAAAGCCAGCATTCTTGTGACAGTCACATTTGTGAACTCAGCCAGTGATCAAAGGAATCACACAGTTAACTTGGGAACCTTTGTCTTTTACTTCTAACAGTTTTGTAAGATGCACATTGTGGTAAAAACCCCAAAATTAAAAAAGAATGCTGCTCTTAATCTGCTAATACTTTGTTTCAGAGCTGAACAAGAAAGAAAAGAATAGACTAATGAGTGACAGAACCAACTATAATTTCAAAGACAGTTTTCATCTTACAGAGATTATTTTTTTTCCCAGTCCCTTCCCCTTTAAAATGCACCTAGGGAATAAATTCTATTTTTTAAGCTCTAATGCAGTAGTTTATTCTTGAAGAAAGACTAGCAGATCTGTTGACTACCATTCTTGCTTATAGATCTATTATTAGACCTGACAGGCTATTTCAACAAACACTACAAGAGAAGGCACTCATCATAATCAGAAATGGGGATGATTCCACTCTGATTTATCTCTCCATCTACTTTTACTATTGTCTTTGTATCAAGAACACATGAATTTTATTTCCTGCATCTAGTTCAAAAGAGCTGGACAGCATTCTTTTTGGTGCAAGTGAGTCACACTGTATTGTAACACGTTCTGTTACTCCATATCTGTCCTGCTTCTTCAAATTTTGGAAGTGCATAATTGGAAACGAGATCATCTTTTGCTGGAGCAGGTTCAGAGGAGGGCCACAAAGATGATCAGAGGGCTGGAGCACCTATGAGAGAGGTTGCAAGAGTTGGGGTTGCTCATCCTGGAGAAAAGAAGGCTCCAGGGAGACCTTACAGAGTCCTTCCAGTACCTGGAAGAGGTATAACATAAAGCAGGGAAGGATGTTTTACAAGGGCTTGTAGTGATAGGACAAGAGTGAATGGATTGAAGCTTGAGGAGGGCAGATTTGGACTGCAGATTAGAAAGAAATTCTTTACAGTGAGGGTGGTGAGACACTGGAATGGGTTGCCGAAGGAGGTCATGCATGCCCCTTCTCTGGAGGTGTTCAAGGCCAGGTTGGATGAGGCCCTGAGCAAGCTGGGCTAGTGGGAGGTGTTCCTGCCTAAGGCGGGGGGTTGGAACTGGACAACCTTTAAGGCCTTCCAACCTAAACCATTCTATGAATCTACGCATCTCTTCCGTCCTCTTGTGTCAGGACAGAATCAACAGCACTCTAATTCATCTAGAAGCTAATTTGTTTAGTCTTTCTGTCCTTAAAGACTATATAACCTTTCCCAGAGCCTCACCTTCCTCATCCCAAACTGATTTCAAGTACATGCCTAGAGGTTTTTTGAAAGTCACAATACTCATATGATGCTGTGAAGTTGGATCCATTCATTCCTCTAGTAAAAGGAACTATTTGTTCAACACCACAGATCCAAAAATATAACTGCCTGCATTGAATTCCTGTTCCTTAATTCTTTTAAGTGCTGCTCTGGGAAATCATTTATGACTACGCTGATTTTGAGTAATTTATTATCACTTGCACTACACCTTCCCTTTTAATATTCTCTGTTGATTTTTCTCCTTTGGTAAGAGGACACCAGAACTGCCTTTGAAAGACTCAGTGGTCTTTGCAATCTTTTAATTTTTCACTTCCTGTTTCAGGGGAAGAACCATCGTCCATACCTCTGTCTTCCTGGCAAGACTTTTTGTTGTTGTTATTCACTTGAAATTCCAAGGGTGACAAACTAATTTTCTTGTACTCCCAAGAGAGAAAAATGCTATGATATGGAGGTAAAAGTAATGACAATTTCCTGCAGTAGCAGAGTGGATGGAAGATGGATATATAAAAGTAGAAAAAAGGACCCTATGAGGGTAAAAGTCTGTTGCCAATGGACTGAGGTTGCATGTTCATTTTATTTATATGTCCAATGAACATTTAAAGACAGAAATCAACTAACCATTCATTTAATAACTCCGTGTGTGGTGCCATACAACTAAATATGCAAATACACATAACACTGATCCTGCCCTAAGATTTTACTATCTTGAGCCATGTGGACAGAATGCACTTCACGTGGATAGAATTTTCAACTGCACATTTAAAGGGTTTTGTTTTGTTTGTTACTGAGGAAGAAAAGATTGGTGCTGCAAGATGAGAAGTGCTTTGGAGAGCAACAAGCACTTTGCCTCAGAGAAGCCATTAAGATGATCTTACTGTATTCTATCCCAGATCTGATTTATCTCACATCCAACTTGGTTTTATGATTTGCAGTTTTCTCCTTTGTCCTTTCCTCCCCGCACTTTCCATGTCTAAAAGGATTCCAGCTATTTCTCATTTCTCCCTCTCTGTCCCTAGATTTCTTTTCAACTCTGCCTCTACAGCAGCATACCTGACAAACATTCTGCTTCTTTCTGTCTTCTGATTTGGATGAGATGGTATTGGGATGTAGGAATCTTAGACTAAAGGACAGATACACCACTCTGCTTCATAGCAAATCTCAGCTAGCCTAGCTTTGCTGATGCCCATTCCTCCCCAGTTCAAGTGCAGCTCTTAATCTCCCCTTCAGGTCTTAAGACTACTTCTACTTTTCTCATATAACCTTTCAAAAGCTAAGCTTTTCCTATCCATCTACACAGCTAAGACCACACTGTTAATTGTAAAACCCTTGCAGTACTCCTACCTAGTCAGAATGTCATTACCAAGATGGTTCCTTCCCACGGTCTTGGCCATGCCATGCCTCTCTCTGCCTATCTCTGCTGGCTCCCCTCTTCTATTGGATGAAACGCAATCTTTATCTTCACTTCCATGGAATATTTTCTTCCTTTTTCATCCACTGTCATGAGGTCTACTCCATTTTCCCTGACATGTATGCCAAGCCTTCAACTCACACTTCTTACATTTCCAAAACCCTACCCCTGTGCTTTCTGTAGTGCCCTCAGGCTTCTGATACAGCCTCCATCAGCACCCACACAGCTAGCTCTTGTTTCAAACCCAAATCTTCCTTGCCCTTCCAACAGAACCGTAAGTTGGGTTGTTGCTGGTTGCTGAGATCTATGTATACCACATTAGCTTCCAGCTTTCTTAAGCATGCTGTCTGACCACGTTCAGCTCCTCTTTCTGTTGTGTTTATTTTTTAAGTCATGTCCCTAAAACAGCAGCAGAAGCAATTACGAAAAATAGATACAGGATTTTAAATATTTTGCCTGCAAATCTGAACAAAACTGTGTGGCAAAATACATCTGAAAATACAAGCTTCTTAACAGCGTGTGTATCTATTCCAGGGATGGCATGACAAAATACTGAGTCTCTTAGTGAAATCACCATACAAATACAGAGCTCTTACATAGACTTCAGGGACAGAATTACAGTGGTTAACAACTACAGTCATCAAATGTCTAAATACTGGTTTCACATTTTTGTGACCCAGTTTGTAAGTCACTTAAGCTAAGTTAGCTAGATTAATTAAATGAAGCTATGATAAATTTACTGTGCCGTTACTACTACTACCATAGAGTTAAGACCCCCCACCTCCCAAGAAAATATATGCCCATTGCTACTTTCCACATGTAATGAAACTTTTCAATTATTGTGGGGTTCATCTATACGAGTTGCAAAAGTACCAGCCCAAAATACTAGACTCAGGCATTGAGTTTGTGGAGAAATTTTTTTATCTGAATTTCAACTTTGCATTTAGTGTTCACCTCTGATGAATGGCAAAATGGAAAATAAATTCATTTTTGTCCTGAATTCACACACTGTCTAGTTTGAATAGCTGTAGTATGAACTCTGCCTTTAGAGAAAATATACTATAAAATGTACATTGCTACTAACCTCTACTGCAATCTTGTGTAACAATATTTTATGTTTCCAGTTAGATTGGATTCCAGCTTTCCAAAAGTGGAAGGAAAATGCAGCAATCTACTTTTCTACTCAGTTTCCAAGTCTGATAAAAAAAAAAGTTGTAACAGGACTTTGACTAGGCTAAAATAAACATAGATAGCAAGACATTGTTAGAAAAAAATCAAATACGTCTTTTGTACATTTGTCAGGAAAATATCACTGGTGATAAAATGCCTGCTTTTGGGACAGAGGATGCTTGGAGACAGGCTGGAAAACAGCCTTTAGTGATTCAGGCTGGAGACACTCAACAAAGGAGTGCACCCAAGGATTAGCCAGGTGGCACAGGAGCCATTGCACAGGGAACATCTGCACTGAGATGCTGCTGCTTTATCTGCAGGGAAAAGCAGCTGGGGGCCTTCGGGAGGAAAACGCTGCAGTCTCCACTTCTAGGTAGGGACTTTTTTCAGCTGATGCCTCATCTGAATCCTTCTCACATAGCACTTTCTGCTGTTTTTGAAAACCACTATTGCTATGCTTTTGGATAGCTCACAAATGATGGAGAACACTGAACTGGACCCATCATTAGAAATTAATTATCACAGAACATGATCAAATGCCTCGTTTTGTGCTTTTCCATCTTTTATTTGAAGCAATAAAAATAACCGAATCCAGCTAAACTACAGAAGTATAAAATGCAACTATAACTAAAATTTACTTGTTTTCATAAATTTAGCTGCACACAGGCAGAGGAATTTTTACTTTGCTCATTTTGTATTTTTCTCACTTCTTTCTTTGCATATTATGATGTTCAGCTAAAGCATTTTGTTTAACTTGTTAAGGAAAAAGGCCTCTGACAATCCCTTGAGGATTACAAATGCCCAGGCTATAGGGCACTTACTTTCCATGTCATTCTCTTTTTCTCTTGCCATTCTCACAGTCACAATTTCAGCCCCATTTTCAGATTGAAGTGATCATGATGCTTGTTTTCATATCTTCTGGTTCTGATATAGTTAAGGATAGTTCTTAAGGTGATAAAAACTGTCAAGCTCTTAAATTTGCATATATTTAGTGGTTTTGGTTTTTTTTTTTCATTAAAAGCTTTATCAAAATATAGCTGCTATTACACCAACTAAATTTTGGTATTGGACTAAAATACTTATGACTTAAGATGCTGTGAACCCAGACAATGTCACTTTAGGTTCAGGTCCATAAAATCATAATTTGGAAAATACGTATATTGTGTTTTAAATCTGACACTAATGCTGGAGAGACCCAAATTCTCTTAGAAGAGGGTGTCAAATCCATATCCAGATCTATACTATTTTGGGGCCTTCATACATCCAGTTTATTTTCAAGTTTGAAGTGTATACTGAGTTCTCCTCCATGAGGAGATTCAGGTGAGTGGGAGTTTGGCTTGCACCTCCTTCTACTCTGCCAGGCTATAAGCCAGCATTACAAGCTGCATTTTTTACTTTTCTGAGTCATCCAGATAAAAGGAAAAAACAGTAAAATTCTCTGCACTGTGTGCCACTCAGATAACAAACAGACAAATAAATATAACTAAACCAACATCAATCTTTATGTATACATTAAAATGAAAGCATAGCCTTTTGGATCCCACGTGTTTGGTTCTCTTTCCTCTTTTCTACTTGCCTGTCCTTACCCTGGTTTCTGCCCTCTAAAATGGCGCTATCCCCTCCTCCGTATGCCTGCAGTCACAGATGCTATTCCTGTTTCCAGCAAGAGGCTCTCACTCGCTGTCTCTCCAGTAAGGACAACATTGATGCCCTAAATATTCTTAGCTACAGCTTTCAAAGAGGGGAAGGTTCCCTGTCTTGCATCTAACCCCAGTATGCCTTCCTTCCTTGGCCTGTATCAGCATCCTTCCAACCTTCAGCAGACTTGGGGGGGTGCCTCTTTCCTTCTATTACCTTAATTGTCAAACGTCTTTGTGGCACTACAGGTGAGTAAAGAGGCAGCAGAATTAGGGAATTACAGAAAGGACATGCCGTGCTAAGCTTCAATTGCGGGGTCTGGCAGAACTGCTGGGCAGCAGCAGCCGGGGAGCGCCCTGGCAGCTGGGCGCGGTGAGGCCCCAGAGCCTCTGCATCTGGCTCTGCCCACGCCCCCAGCACGGGGAAGGAGCCTGCTACAAAAGAGGATTGCCATGGGGAATAAAAGGGAAACCTGAGGGATGAAAATGGATAGCTTCCAACTAAAATTACCATACTGTAATTTTGTTAGTTATCAGTGACGGGCTAAAGTACATGGCAGCTTAACTGACACGAAAATGTCCTTTTGGGCATAATACAGAGTAGAGATCTTTGACTTTTTAGCATGCAGTGTCCAGATGGTACTTTTTTTGCTTCATGTTGTGATCAGTAGGCAGAAAGGCCATTTCAGAAACAGTGGCAGTGAAAGCAAGCATAGATCAGAGGCACACGAGGCTGCCTGAATGTAGGAGGATGTATTGTATCATCGCAGGTAATCCTCACATGAGGGTACGTACAGTGGGAAGGATATTTTCTAAAGCTATTTGCTGGAGACACTATCAAGTGCACTTAGAGCAGCAGTTTGTGTAGCTGATTGGAAACCTACCCTGCTGCTGCTGAATGCCCGTTAAGACGAGCAACATTTTATTTACAAGATGTAAAGAAAAATGATTGCCGAATAATAAAATGTTCCACTGAATTCCAGCATGCGATATTAACTTAGGAGTGCTATTGTATATTAAAAAGTTATGCCCTCTTCATTTTTTCCTGCAGTCTTTACTTTAGAGACAGGCACAATGTGATCTCCCCACCACCCCCACCTCATCCTACAGCAAAGATAATCTTTCTTCTTCAGCGCAGCACAAATCCTGCGGCTAACTCCCCTTGTGAACCTGAGAGGTATTGACATGGGGGTGTAGAGTCAGGCAAAAAAAAAAAAAACAAACAAACAACAACCCAGGCATCTTCTGATGAAACACATAAACTACACACATTCAAGAACAAAACAAAAATCTTCTAAAAGCCTGTGTGTAAGATAAGACTGCCTTGGGGGCAGCTCGAACTTGCGGTCTTGGCCATTTACGCAGGATTTTACAGAGCCATCTATTACAGTATTCAACAAAAAGAACTACTTCAAAAAGCTCCCTTTTTTTTTTTTTTTTTTTTTTTACAGTTGGAAGTACAATAATTTCTAAGTCAAAATTTGGAAGTGTTCCCAGTTTTTGGCAGTAAAATGATAATACTGGGCATATCATTTTAAAGTGGAATCTCATGGAAGTTAATTCAGACAACAAGGTCACTTTTAGACATTTTTTTTCCCTTATGTTTTGGACTGAAAATAATTCCTAAATCCTATTATTTGAAGCAGGGGTACTTACCATAGCAATCCCTGCCTCCCCTGATACACATGCTACCTCTGAGATAGAGTGCCTTAAAAAAACCCTCACAAGAACACATACCACGAGCTTCAGAATTTTTTAAGCAAAGAAAAGAAAAAGTTGTGCATCAAGCAATCTTGTAGTGTACCTTTGTACAGCTTGGTTTCAACATGAACTTTTCACAAGTGTGTGTTTTTTTCCTTTGTATAAAAACAGCCAACTTAGAAGAAAAGAAGAAAAAAGGTTGCTGGGCTCTATTAATGGCTAAAATAGAGCAGTAACTTCAGGAGAACTGATAGAAACTAAAATAGATTTTGTTCTAATATTTCCTTGTTCTGTTTTACATCTCCAGCTAAGGACATGATGCCCTGAACCTGTGAGTAATATGACATTATTATCATTAAAATACAAAATCAACCAAACAAACCCAGAAATGTGTTCCTAGAGAATGGGAGGCTTAAGGGAAATCCTGATTAAATTACTGCCACCAAAATAAAGAGGCAGGTGGGACTCAGAGAGATCAACTTCTCTCCAGATAAGATTAAATCAGCTCACACAGAACCGAGATATGAATGAGAAGCATTGTAGGTATAAAATCATACATGTCATGGAAATATCTCTGAAGAGCACTGGAATAATTTGGTTTGAAAATGCAAGTGTCCAATATTTGAGTAAAGCCTCAAAGCCCATTTACACCAAGTTTTCCCTAAACCCCTTTCCTCTTAATTCTCTCACATTTTCTCTCCCATGTAAACCTCACTCACATTCTCTAAGCCGAACACTGTCATACACTACCAAAATGCAGGTTACATTTATCTAGAACAAAATATAAACACTTCCAGTGTGTGTATTCAAGATTCATTTGCTTGCCAAATGGCTTTGACTTCTTCCTTGGTTATTGTTAGAAGGAAGCATTTTGATTCAAATGACTAAATTCCTTAAGCTCAGGTACGGCTAATAACTGGATTTATGATAAGCTATGAAAGCCAAAAGTGATTAGAGACCCTTTTTAGAATGCCATCACGCCGCTGACTTAGGTATGATTTAGAGGCCAAATGTAAGACTAAACACAGGTGGGTGCAGAGGAGATTGCTTGGACTCTGGACCACTCTGCTCTGATGCACATGCCAAACTCCCACTGATTTAAAAGCAATTTGCAAACCCACCTGAGAGCATGGTTAGCAGAGGAATATGAAAGGTTTCACTACCACTGCTATCTTCACATCAATGCACCTCTTTTGTTGTTGTTTTCTGTGGAGGGCTATTCCTTTTTCTCTATAGCATCTGTTACACAGCTAAACAAAACAAAGTAAATGACCACGCAGACAGCAACAAGCCTTTAAACTGCTCCTCGCATTGTGCCTCTCACTAACTAGCTCCTACTTGCACTCTGCTCTGTTCACTGCTGTTAGCTTTGTTTCTGTGGCAGCACATGGGTGCATGACAGAGAGAACAAAAAGAGGAAAAGTGGATTCCAAACTGCAAGAACCCAGCGTACAGCGTGTCTAATGGCCATCTGTATACATGCTTAAAGAAAGCATAAAAGCACAAAACCAGAAGACATTTTCCTAGATCTTTCCCTCTCCCTGCCATGTGTCATTTACACATACGAATCCAATGCATCTCAGAGATGATTATCTGGCAGTGTCCCACTAATCTGCTCATCAGTTACAGGACAGACAGGTACATTTTAAGCATATCAGTTCCTCTTGTGAGCCTGAGTTAAACTGAAGCCATGAGAGATAGAAGACAAATACATTAAGCTAGTGCAATCCTTAAAGATGATAAAAGCTTTAAGTGATCCAGGGGAGTCCCAGAGCCCAAACCAGTGACCTTTAAAATGCTCTGTGTTAAAATAATGAAGTGAAATATCTCCATTCAATATTTTTTCTTTCTCCATATCAATATGCAACGTGAACACATTCAGCATATTTAACACAACAGTACAGATGGAAAGAATAACAACTGAAACTAATTCATTTTGATTTCTGTTGCACAAATAAGAGAAAGACTTGGTCTTCTCTGAAAGATTTATGAGGCTTCCCACCATAAAGGAGCCTGGATTACAGCTATGCTTACTTTATAAAATGAAATTCTGCCATTATAGGCAAGAGTTCATGGCTGTAATTATTTCAATGCACTTCCCAGTCAATGCGTCTTCCACAGCTGAGCCAAACCCTCTCTTACATATGCAGGTCATTTCATAAGAAGTCTAAGAGCTTCAACAACTTTGTGTGACCTTGCATTGAATAACACAGGAAAATTGATTTGGCTCTAGTAATAAAAGACCGTCTGCATTATCTGCATTCTAATTATAATTAATATAACCAGGATAACTGCTGTATTATTTACGATTAGAGCTATGGTGGGCACAGTGTAATAATAATCTGCTACATAATTTTTTATTGATCTGATGGCTTTATTGCAGAAAAAACAAAATGCTACATTGCTGTACTACTCACATTGCCTTTCTAGACATGTCCATTTAGGAGAAGTATGTTCATTTAACATTTCTTTTATCTCATCAAATTCCCGTAGATTTTAATATCAGAGAGAGTATGATGCTTGCTCCTTTGCATGTTTTTTTTTTTCCATGGCAAAGGGAAGACAAAATGGATTGATTAACACACTCACATTTTCCACTGTTCATTTCCTGGGAAATATTAATTCCTGCAATTCTTTAGCAATTGCAACAAATCTCCTTAACAGAACTGGGCTGGACCCCAGGAATATATAGATTTCCATTTCAAAAGAACACTTTTAATTCTTTTAAAAAAAGAATCGAAAAACAATTCTAACTTAATAACTCACTCAATTTCTTCTCAAAATACTAAGCCATCACCTAGGAGCCCAAATCACTGTTTCATGATCTCACTTCTGAATTCCTGTTTGTCAGCTCTGGTGAAATGGAAATTAAGCTCTCTTAACATGGCTAAGCCAGATGTGAACTAGTGTGTTTTGGCACCATTTGTAGGAATGCAGTAAAAAATCTGAAAATTAAGGGGGTTTGCAATTTGGGCATAAAATTCAGAAAATGGATGGAAAAAAAACACAAGCCAATGCCTTTTCAGAAAGGAATTACAAAGCTCCAAACTCTCTAAAGCCAATATGAAATGTCCTGTGAAGTTTGTTCTCTTCCTAGTACCATACTACCTTTATTTTCTAATCTTCACTTGATTGCAAATGAAATAATGAATAACTTGCATAGATGAGATCATTATTAGGCTTCACAGTTAATATTTGCAAATCTGAATCTTGAGAGCTAATTCTCAGAACTTGTTTCTAGCTGCATCAAGACAGTATCAGAAATTCATTATAAGGTAAGACAGTAAATATCTATCATGTATTTACAGGAAACTTATAGATCTCCATGATTATATATTATGTTATTAATAATAGGTGTGCTGATATTTTCATCTATGAAAGAAGAGATAAATTCACACTTTCTTATTCTTTCCCTGCATGTTTTCATCTCTGCAGCCTGTGCTTCTGAGTGAATGTTTTTATGTGTTCATAACAGCTTCCACACTCCTCCTTTATAGAGTTGATTGCATTTAAGCACTGCTGATTCCTACCCAATTATGTTATCTTAATATATTAGTTTATTGTCATTTTTAGAAAGAAAAAAAAACCCACAATCACACAAAATTCTTGCAGCTGCACAGGTATTTAGCACTCATTTGTGCTGCTCTCAAGAGTTATCAACTCAAATGCAGTGATTTGCCATTGAAACAGGCCTGAAGTAACTAGAAATAGCTTCCATTACTAAATCACACAATCATCCCACCAGTGAAGGACCAAACAGAGCTCTCATTCTCCTAAGATCACCTCAGCTTCTCCATTCAGCAATCCCTGTATTTTTTACTCTTCCTGCTGCTCTATTTCCAGTAAGTCACAAACCTCCAAGTCTACTTCCCACAACATGATGTACACGAGCACTAGATATGATCTTCAGAGAGTCACCTTCTAGAGCCATCACATCCAAGAGTAGGCAGCTAACCACCTCAGCATTTTCAGGTGTGGATGTGGCTACCACCTCTGGCTACAAACCATTTACATGTGAAAGCCTAAAAACCACAAATACTACTGGAACTTGTTATTACTTTGAATAATATATTTGGGATTGAGATCCATGTTAAGTGTTGGTCTGTATGTCTGTAGAAGGCTGGATATATGTGCTTCAACAAAATGTTCTACTTGAATGGAATTGAAGGGAATACAGAGGTCCTCTACAGATTGCTCTGGGTTTCTGCATGAGGATTTCCTGAAATGTTCTATTTTCCTTAGGAGGCAAATGTGCAAAGTGTACTTTTACTTCTGCGAATGGAACAAACCTGTCCAGTATGGTTATATTCAGAAAATATCTTGTGCCTGGATCTTATTCCAGTCTCAGCTGTGAAATGGCAAAATTATGACAAATGGCATGTTGGGAGGGACAGAGGTCAGAATCCTATCTAGAGACTTGACATAATCTGCTGTTTGGGTTAAATACCATTTCCACTGATACCAGTTTGAGTCATAGAATCATTCTGACTGGAAAAGACCTTTAAGATGAATGAGTCCTGCCATTAACTGAGCATTGCCAAGTCCATCACCAAACCATGTCCCAAAGTGAGCCATCTACAGGTCTTTCAAATACGTCCAGGGATGGTGACTCAACCACTTCCCTGGGCAGACTGTTTCAAACCTTAATAATGTTTTCAGTGCTGAAATTTTCCTAATATCCAATCTAAAACTCCCCTGGGGCAACTTCAGGCCATTTCCCCTTGTCCTTTTGCTTGTCACTTGAGAGAAGAGACCAACATCGCTCCAAGCTCCTTTCAGGTAGTTGTAGAAAGCAGTAAGGTCTCCCTTCAGCCTCCTTTTCTTAAGGCTAAACAACGCCAGTTCCATGAGCCACTCCTTGTAAGACCTGTTGTCTAGGTCCTTCAACAGCCTTGTTGCCCTTCGTTGAATTTGCTTCAGCATCTCAATGTTCTTAGACTGAGAGGTCCAACACTGAACCCAGTATTTGAGGTGTGGTCTCAAGTATGGAGGACAAACACTTCCCTAGTCCTGCTGGCCACGTTATTGCTGATACAAGCTAGGATGATGTTTGCTTTAAAATTTAGATTTTCCTTCACCTAGATCTGCTCAGGGATGTTCATTGAGGTTGAGCACTGATTTTAAAGAATTGGGATGGATCTTGGCATCTGGAACAATTCTAGAGGACTTGCTGCAATATCTGCATTTATTATATTCTAATCCACCTATACTAACATTTGGGGGGCATGGTAGGAACAATTCCTTTACTGAGAACATCTGCATTTTTCTTTGCTTGAAAAAGCTTTGTAAAGAAGTCAAGCAGAGTATCTCATGTCTATTTTTCTTATAATCAAAGCAAGCTGTCTTATGTCTTCAGAATCGAGAGATGCCAAAATTCCTTCTTTCTTCATACAATGTTCAGCTGATTGCTGTGGGATTTGGTTTTGAACATCCTAAAGATTTTTTTTCTGTTATTATGTAATACCAGAAAAGGAATTATTGACTCTTTTTAATTTTTATTATTATATTTGGTTGTGGTCTGTAACAAATAAAGGCTGGGATTTTCGTGACACCTCAATTATTTCTATGTGCAGTGGATTAATTTCTAAGAAATAAAAGCTCTGTAAACTCAGCTTTGAAAGTCATACTGGGCTCTTCTTTATCACTCATCACTGAATATGATGTTTCTGAGGACCAAATTATGTCTCTTTTTTTTTTTTTTTTTTGTTAATGGCAGCCACTGAAGGCATTCAATGCCCTCAGTACATTTGTACTCACATGGAACTCCTTAGAATTTATGAAACTCTTCTGAGCAGGGTATGTAAAACGAATTCTTTCTTAGCTACATTGAATTCTGCCATACCATTGGAAATGAGAGAGTAGACTTTTTTTCCTCAGTAAAGTTTACATATTTGTGAATACAGACAATGAACAGATTATTGATCAGATAGGTATCACTGTAAATGCTGTTCCTCTAGGCAGAGCTGTATATTAAATCTGTGACAAACTCACAAACCATGTCTCATGCTTAAATATGTCAAACGAAGCAGAAATTCGTTATTTTGATTAGAGTCAGAAGACTTTTCTTACGTTTTTTCCCATTTCTTAAGCGTTATCTCTGAGGTTACAGATTTACATAGCTGAAGATAGGATTTTGGGGTATGGTAAAAGAATATTTTGGGAATGTTTTGAATCATGGAAGAAATTCAAACAAAAGACAAAGGTTATCTACAATAAAAATGCCTCTCTGTATTTTTAACATAGGAGCAAACCCTTCAATTAACAACTTAACTGAAACCAGTTAAACCCCTGTTAGTTTAGCCCAGAATTAACAGTGATGACTTTGCTTGAGTGTAAAAGATGCATTAGAATAGAAAGCTGAACAGATACTGACATAAAGAATATCCCATCTAAGAATCTTCAGTAAGCATGTCTGCCACTGCTACACTTTCAAACTGTTTACCTCAGAAACCCCCAAGCTCTCGGTTTGTGTTTACTTAACCACATGCGATTAATTCCGAAAATAGGGTTTCAAACTTTGCTAAGGCCTTATGAAATATGAGCCTCATGACTCCCCATTCTTTCAGCCCATGCAGATACTGTCAGGATATAATAGAGATATCTTCCATGTGTGGCAAGAGAGCTATACGGCAAAATCCTTCAAAATATGCACAGCTATTAACAGGAGTTGAGGGTGCAGCCCCATCCTCCCAAGCCCTCTCACCTCAGTTTCAATCTGAAAGCTGTGCCTTCTCAGACATTACTGTTCAGTACATTCCCTTCCACTAAAGAAGAGACAGTTCTTTTGTATTTTTCTACACCCAATACGCAGACTGCAAAAATAAAAAGTGCTGTGATGTCTCTTGAAATACAGCTAACAGAGGAAAATGTTTCTGGACAAACAGCAGCAGCAGGTAAGAACACCTACACCTATCTCCTTTGGCCCTTTCACTTACTTGATGGCTGAACTTCAAAGCCTACTTTCGGACTATTTAAAATGCTAATATGATTAATAACAGGGAATTACTTTTTTACACCAAACTACACAAGGAAATTAAATTAAAAAAAAAAAACCCTTTATGCTAATGCACTGTAAAGGTTGCAGTTACAAATTGCAGATCTGTTCATGGATATTTCATGAGCAGGAGGGAAAGAAAAAGGCTAAATTTGTCAGATAAATTATTCATTGTGAATTATTTGCTCAGCTCTATACTTTGCATGCATCCTATATTTATAAATTTAACAGGGATTCTGTGGTCCCTCAGCAAGAGGCACAGTGCAAATTCTGCATATTTCACTGCAACTTCCAATTTGTCTCACCGTATGTGTTCTGCGGGTGAAACTCAACCCTCCCACACAATAGCTGGTTAGCCAGGCTTCCCACGCTGCTGGGAAATCCACCCCCTGCTCTCCCAAAAGCAGCCTGCACTAACAGCCACAGCTGCCTTCCCTCCTCTATGGTGGGCATGAAAGCCCCCACTTGATCTGGGCAAAGAAAGGGGGACCAAGGGGTTTGTAAGAAGGCATGAGGCTAACCCTGCTGCTAGAGTCTGTGGCACTGTAAGGTGGCTGTGGGAGGTGGCAGGAGTAGGATGGAGGTGTGCAAGGTTAGCCTGGTGCCTGCTCTCCTCACTTCACAGCCTCCCCAAGAGGTGTGTGAATATCTCACTTGGCAGCAAAGCCTCTCCCACCTACTGCTGGCATATTTTATGAAAAAAAGACACTGTGTAATGTCCTCATGATTCTCATGAACCAAAATGAGAAATCTGATCTTAAGATGGGCAAGAAATCCTGAAAGCCATCACCACACAGCATCTCCTCTGGTGAGTGACTCCAAGAGGAAAATTTCTATGGACAAAAATGCCAAGCAGAGCATGAAATGAAAAAACAAACAAACATGTCACACATCAGGTCAAATCACTTCAGTATCCTAAGAGAAAACAAGTGCAACAATATCGTTACAGCTTTACAAGGGAAAACTAAAGCATGATACAAGAGGTTATTGTGGATGATTGGCAAGAGAAGAATTTTTCATGAAGGTCAGACAGCACTTTTAGGGCTAGCTAAACATTATTTTATTTAGCAGGAATGCAGTGCTAAAGAGAGGAGATGATGTGGCAGTAGTATATTGACTGCATGCTTTTATCCCTTCAGTTGCTTAAGTTCTAGCAGAACTTGAATAGGACTTCAGTTTAATGCTCTAAGACTTACACAGGAGGCATTATTTCCCCTTTGACAGGGTCCAGTGCTATTTTTACACCGTTGGATAGAAAGGCACTGTTAGGCCTCAGGGAAGGAATTCTTTAAGTAGGGCTTGCCTAAGAGCAGCTTCCTCCCTCCTGCCACTTCAGCCACCTTCTCCAATATAAGCAACCTTTAGCTGTCCTTTCTGTCTAAAAACCTCCCGTCATTAACTCTCTCTCTGGTGATCACCCAACAAACCCCGTCTCGTCTGTGCGGGATGCCTCGCACCGACACCAGCCGCTGTGTTTGTCAGTCCCTTCCTCCCCACTCCAGCGCCCAGCCTCCCTGCCTCCTCAATCACATGTGTTGTTTCTCATTTAAATGAACAGTTGGATTCTTTTATTTCTTACAAGTGCTGGATTCGCCTTATCGCCCTCATTCCTTTGGGGGTTGCCAATTGGTTTTATCCACGGATGTATCATTTCTCATGCTTCCCTTTTTTCTTACAAAGAGAAAGAACCACTTCGTCAACAAGCCTCTCTGGAGTGGAAGATTAAAAACCTAGACATCACCTACCTTGCAGTGCTACTCCCAACTGGGTTGTGTAAAACTCAATTAAACTTGTCCCCATTGAATACTGCATTACAGTACATTAAACAGAAAATTCTTCAAGCGTGATGACAAAGCTTGAAACCTTGCCTCAAAGCTGTTCCTTGTAGCTTTCTTTAACATTTCAGTCTTTATG
Source organism: Indicator indicator (assembly GCF_027791375.1). Taxonomy (NCBI): domain Eukaryota; kingdom Metazoa; phylum Chordata; class Aves; order Piciformes; family Indicatoridae; genus Indicator; species Indicator indicator. The sequence goes on along the minus strand of NC_072021.1, from coordinate 28,898,605 downwards.
GTGCAAGTCTCCTGTTGACACAACTTTAGTCCAGCTATGAAAAATCAGAGAGCCCCACAGGGATTAAAAGGTAAAGAGGAGGAGGGGAAAAAAAAAAGAAAAGAAAAACCCCTCCCATGTCAAAGCTGGTCTTGGCACTTTCCTTAGTGTATCTATTGAAATTGTACCACCAGCTGACTAGAACCTGAGAAGTATTAGAGATACCTGTGCACAATCTAAGAATTTAGAATAACACACTGTGCACTTCATTTGGCTGCCTGCACACATTTCCCTTTTTCCAAAAGAAACATGTATTCACATGTTAAAAACACAATTAAAAACAAAATATCAAAACAAAATCAAACAACCTCCCCCCCCCCAAAAAAAACCCCAAACAAACAACACCAAAACCAAACCAAACCAAACAAACATAAAAAACCAAACAGCATACATGATGCCTTCATATTGGACCAAAAGTATGAGTTAAGGAAGGGTACAAGTCTGAAGAAAAAAGATGTCCAGCCAAGCATCACAACCTCTTCCCGAATCTGAATGGCAGTGTGAATTAAGGCCAAACAGAGAGCTGTATCTCACTGAGTTGGAAATGGAATACCAAAAACTTGCTGATAGTATTTCAAGTGTTAGTTTCTTCCCTTTATGAAATGATGACTTTATGTCAAATGAGTTTCTACCAGAGCTTGCAGGACCTCTCCAACTAGTGACTAGGAAGATTGAGAGCTGTCCGTGCCTTAAGAAAGTGAATATTTTATATTAAAAGCTCCCAAAGGAAGAGTTATGTATACTGAAAAATTTAAAAAGAGGGCATCAAATATCAAAAGTATTCAGAAAAATTCCCATTTTTCTTTCTCACATAAACCTAATAAGATATAGCTGCATTACACATCAGCACCTCCAAGTATACACAGAAGTTATCAAAAGCTTGCCTGAGCAGCTACATTTCAACAAGCCACCAATATCCTTCCCAAATAGTCCTTTATTCTCGAGTCGTCTTAGTGTCAGATGTAAAGAGACACAGTGAGCATCCAAATCTTTCCTAAATAGTAAGGTTTGAAATGCTTGCTTTTTACCTCCTGCCTGAAAAGGACACACACTGTTACTGCACATGTTGCAAAGTGTTTTAGAAACACTTCCACTCCAGGAAAAACTACCTGCATTTCAGCCATGAGCGCCATCAATCAGACATTCACTGTTCAGGCTGTTCAGACATGAAGAGTACTACACAATGCTTTCTCTTTCTTTTGCACTATTACTTTAAAAAAATATTCTGAATAGAGAACATAAAAAGATTTTGAAGATGCAATGCTCATGGTATTGCTCTGCAAAGCTTATTTATTAGTCCAGCTACGTGTAGTTAAGTGTTAGATCATCACACACAGACCACTACATAAGCTCTGGAAAAGAGAGAACGATGCATCTCACTTTCCAAAGGGAACAAAGGCAAATGTAATTAAGCAGCCCACATAGAATCAAAAAGTTGGGACTCAATTACTTATGGTAGTTCCTTTTCATCGCCTGAACTCTACCTAAAGTCTTGTGTGACTTTTCTATGGTGTTTAATTTGCCAAAGAGCCCTGCTTGTAATGTAGTATTTAGGATTTATGATAAAGAAATGACAGGGGACTTTTAAGTCCTTGCTCATGACTTACCCTGTCTAGTGACAATTATTTTTCCATCTCTGGGAGGCAGCCTTCAGTATTTTGGGGTATTTACAATTATGGTATATTACACATGCTAGAAAGGACTACTCAGAGACTTGGTTCATTTTTTTTTTTTTCTTTTTGGACACTTCCCCTGGGCACCTGAATTTCTGCAGAACAGGACAATGAGGGGAAAAATGAGAAAAATTGATGGGAAGAATTATGGGATGGCTTTTTATTCCACTACATCAGTTCTGCATCAGTTGATGCAAGGAAGATAACTGACTGGCATGCAAAAAAACCCCACAACTGAACTCACCAAATGTGATATACTGAAAAAGTCCTTTAAATATCCAAAAACATTAACAGCTGTTTCCTGTGTAAGGATATGGTTTAACAGTGCAATGGAAAAAGTCTGCTTTCCATAGAAAAATGATATGTTATATCATGAGGAAGCAAAACAATACGGAAAGAGTATGGTGATGCGACAAGAATCTTGCGTTCAAAACTCCACTTTGTCTCTAACAATATCAAAGAAAGACTTTCCTAAATAAAACTGTTTTACCTCAGAGTAGACTTTTGTCTTCTTTTTGTGTCCTACACTTACAGTGTTATTCTAAAAAGCCTCTTTAGTTTAACAAATTCTAATCCATTTTCATCAGAGCTGCAATATGGAAAGAAATGACTGGAAAATGAACAGGGTACATTTTTTTATCATGCTCAGCTAGGCATATGCACCTACTAGCTAATTTTGGGGGGCTACAGCTAATGAATTAATTGCAGTATGAATTACAGGCAACCTTTTACCAGCATCTGGCAAGTTGTTACTATGTAAAAGTGACAGTGTAATAAATGAGGTGTTTGATTCATGGCGCATAGCTAAAACTGTTCCAACTATTTCTAAAAAACAGAATTAGAGTCACATTTATTGTGGAATCTGTAGGCTGTTTCACTTTCCCCCAGTAGACAAAGTTATTAGTAACAGTGGCTGGAATCTGCCAATTGCAAATGCAAATTGACACAACTTTTCTCGGGAAGGAAAGAAGGTAAAGAATCTAAGTAAAAATAGAGGAAGCTGATGAATATTAATCTTGGACTGTCAGTCTAACGTGCTCAAAGGAAACCTCTGCCAATCAGTTTCTGTCGATTCCTCTGCAACACTAATGTCTCAGAGACAATACAAGGGACATGATACAGCTATCCAAGACTGACCCACAAAGACAGAAGTCCAAAAATTAAGATTTTCTTTCAATACCTTCATCTTGAGGATCATCTTTTAGCTCTCCCATGTAGACAGCTAACAAGAATCCCATTTCAAGAAAATGCTCTTGTTAAGGAAAAGTACTTCTCAATAGGTGCTTTTGGAGAATTCTCTGACTCAGGAATTGAATTATCTCTGTACAACTAGACCTTTGAGCACTCAACTATTCACAGGTTTAGTCACTGCAAAAATTAGCAATACACAACACAGATCCAAGTGCTAACTCTAGGATCATACTTCACTCTGCTGAATACATACACATGTTCTTAAAGAGAAGAAGGTCACATATCAGCTCACCACTGTTTTGGAATCTTCTAGCTGAATATATTCGAGAGCTTTTTATGTGTAATTGACTGGAAATCTTTTTTTTTCTGCTTAACATCACTTAGCAGCATTCTAAAAAAGAAGAGAAGATCGGTGTTTTGGAAAAACTGTTCTTTATGATGCTGTGGAATCCTTTTTAAGTATGTGAAAAAATGCAAGTTGCACAATGTTGAAAATTAATCCATTTGTTATGCTATGTCCCAGGTTATCAAATTAAGATCAAACCAAAGAAACAGAATGGAAAACGTTTTTTTCCTTTAACATATTTTTCTATAGGACAAAATTAATAGAAAATTAATAATCTATTATAGGAACTGTATCAGAAACACAGAGCATTGCCACACTTGTATCAAGATGATGATCATGTTGTGGCAAGCCAGAAAACTGTCAAGTTTCATGTGTTATGGTGTGATGGATGTCACTGGGAAATAGCTTGTGTGTACACACCCAGCATTCTCTCCTTGCCTCACTGCAAAGCTTATGACATTTAGGGATTTACATAGAAAGTGCATGCAAGGGGAAAGACGTGTATTTAAAGAGTTAATCTCAGCAGATCTTCTGAGAGTGCAAAGAGCTGAAAGTGACTTCCAAGAAAGCAGCAAAAATGGTTAATTCTTTCAACAATTATCAAATTTCCCACGTTTTCCCTTAGCTGGTTAAACCCAAATAAAGTAAGTAATAATTTGCACCACAAAACAGCTTTCTTAGAAAATTGCTCCTGGACCACTGATCCACAAAAGACTCTCAGGAAGGAGTTTTGAACATATAACCAGTACCTGTTTAGCTCTAATTAATTTCTGCTTTAGGAGGGAATGGAAAACAAAAGTCTTGAAGTCATACTTAAGGCTACACTTTCCACCAAAGTAAACCACTGAAAAATAAAATTGTTTGTGAGTTTTATACTTCATTTGCTCCAATGAAAAATACAATTTAATTGAACCTTAATCATAAAACTGGCTTAGCCTTAGCAATCTGTCAGTCATTTTAAATTTCATTCAATTGTAACTTGAAAACACATTTAAACCCCAGATAATTCCAATCCATTAACATGCATGTATACCCACTATACAAGTGAGTCTCCTCACATTTAAAGGAACAGTTTATTAATAGAAGATACAGTGATTAGTAGATGCCACTCCTCTCATTTCCTACTGTTAAACAGTTTCTTCTCATCTCTTACTTTTAAGTTAAATCACCCATATTATAGTATCAGCAAATATTTGGGCTGGCCAAAGACACTGCTGTCTCCCCTACATCTCAGATGCTCCTTTTCCTACATATCTGAACATTACTTTCAGCTAAGGGACCAAGCACAACACTTTGCCTTAGTTTCTAAGTTCAAGGTTTGGGCATATCACCCAGTTTCTGATCCATGTTTTTTTCAGGAATGTCTTTCAACTGTCCAGATCTTAAAATCATTTGTGTACTGTCCTTAGTCAATTAGTTCAATCAGCTTCTACATCACATTATGATTGCATATATATGAAATTGTAAAAGCAAATTTTCAATTTGTGTGTGTTTCTACATCATCACTGTTACAAACAAGCATTCTCCACTCTCCTGAATAATGTTACAGAGCCCACTGTGCATTACCTGACTGTGCCTTCTCTCTTTCAAATAAGAATTTACAATGGATACTAAATGGTAATGGTTACTAAGTCTGAAGGCACCTCTCTTCTAGTGTTTCTAATACAATCTAACTTTTCAATATTTTTCTATGTTGGTTGGTACTCCCTAAAACACATTTTTTTTTTCTTGAACCCTATTATACTTTCACCACTTTATTGCAAAATTAGCATTCTTCTGTAGTTTGTAAAGCTAATACAAGCGCTTTTCTTGAGCCTTAACAATGTTAGCTAGGACTTAGATTCTTTTCCAAATAATGTTTCCTCCAACTGAATATTGACATGTGATAATGCAATTGTTCATAATACAGCTGTTGGTAATATAATTGTTCAGAATGCAGAATATATTACAGCTGTAGGAAGAAATTTCAGAACTGTCTGTGGCTTGAGTGAAACACTGATACCTGGCTTGTCTGTTTTATATATACATATATATATATACACACACACATACAGTCACACATACACATATCTACACACACACATGTATATGTACACATATACACAGGTATGCATAAATGTATATGAGCCTGTACAGTGTGGTATTATCATAAGAAATTATCTTAGAGGCATTTTCTGGTCCAGCAACAAACCTTGGTTCTGCGTGCTGGGGACTGATTCAGTCATGTGCATCACCTCTCAGCTGCAGAACATCTCTACTAAATCTGCTTCAGCATTGCAACTAGCTTCAAATATCACAATTTGGACACACTCAAGCATAGATTTCTGTTTGTCAGCACTGCCCCACATGCCCTGACAGAATGAAACACAAAAGAAAAAAATCCTAAATGCCTTTTTAATGTTTTTCCTCTTCCTTTTGTAACACCAAAACAAATGATCTTGCAAGAAAGCTGCTAAGTTCTCTGCAGTAACAGGGGTTCAATTCCTTAGATATTAAACACACATCAAAGCAGGGTGCAACTTCTCCACATTTTCTTCAGTTCTCTTCAGAGAAGACTAAGTGTGAAGGGTGAAGGGTGTCCCAGCACTGGTGAGGAGAAGGGCAGCTGCAGGCAGTGGGAACCTCCTGTCCCATTTGCAAGGGAGACTGCAATGAGGCAGTCATGTATTTTATGCCATGCTGGAGTTCTTTTCCTAAGTTCCACTCTCCCTCCTCCCCAGTTCACTGAAAACACTTCACAACCTGCCACAAGCAACAGGGTGCAACTGTCATTGCATCAGGACTGATGGATGTGGGCTGTAGTGCTGGCCACAGTGTCCCACTGTGAAGTTATGCTCCTTGTGGCTTCTGTCCCACAATAGGGAGCAGTGCTGGAATGTCATGAGAGAAGGAGAGAAATGTTGGAATTGATCTTTGGATCAGAGGGTACACAGACTGATCCCCAGGATCAATAGAGAGGTCAGGATTCAGTCATCTCTGGCTACAGCTCTTAAGTGATTTCTGGAAGGAAGGCAGTGGAGGAAGGCATGTGGATGGATGTGACTGAGGTTACATCTTGTTCCAAAATCATCTTTAACAAAACCTACACATCACAAGAGCTTATTCAATTGCTTTCAGATCTGAATCTATTTTCCTGAGCATAACCCAAAACTTAGTGTCCTTTGTAGTGCAACAGGAGCTATCCATTTCTTACACACACATTGTTTTAAGCTCCTAAACTAACAAATGAGAACAAAATGACCACAGACTGCTTTTAAAAATAACATATTCTACATATCTTCAATGAATAAACTCAGCAGCATCCAAAATGTGGCTAGGGAATTTAATAGAGGCCTGCTGGCTGTGCCACTGCCTATGCAAGCAAGCATAGTGATCACCTGCTGGAGTCTCCAGAGTAACAAGAACAGCAGCCTAGGTACCTGATAATACATCACTGGTTTGCAGGTCAATTACATGGACAAGAGACACTTGAATTCCACCTGTCATGCCCTCATAACAGCCTTGCTTGTAAGCAGCTAGAGACAAAGCACATCCAACACAACTTTCAGACTGCATTCCAGGCAGCCCAGCTCTGCAGCCCACTTGGACAGCACAGCTGCACATCACATTGGTTTTCCTAGGAGCCTGGCACCTTGAGTGCTTTGCAAGAGTCTTCTCTGGACTATTACCATCAGGCTGATACATTCAGAGGTAAGTAGCACAGCAATTTCATACCAGACTGTCAGTTACACACAGAACCACTTCAAATGGGGGAAGAATGCATTTCTACATTTATCAAGAGTTTGCTTTTATATGGCACACCATTACTTTGTCTTGTGTCACAAATACACAGTAAGAGTATTTGAGAGGCAGCACTATAAAACAGGCTGCAGATGAATCCAACCTTTTTTATCCAATACAGACATTTCATGCTCAGCATCGATGGAGCTGCCTGAAAAGAACGACCAAGGTTTGATTTTAAGGCTTCTAGGTCACAGTTTCACCTTGAAAACAGCTCTTTCATTTCAAGCAATAATATTTGCCAGGATCCCTAAGGTGTTTTCATTTTTCTCAAGAAGTATAGGGGAAAAAAAAAAACTATGAAAAAATGATAAATCTTAATTCACAAGCTGCAGGACTATCTCTGTGTCTCCAGCACAAAACCTCAAATCCAATCCAGGACCTGGATGTGTATTAGAAGGCTGCAGATTTAAACCTTGTCCACCATGATCAAACTGGATTTATGGAGCATCACAGCTCTCCAGACACCATCCAGCAGCTTATTAATTTAATAGACTCCTGTCCATTCCATGATGTTCCTGCCCTGACAGTCTCTCAAGATAAGGCGAAAGCCTTATGACAGGACAGAGTGCATATATATTTTCTTCTGTTTTCTTGTGGATGGGGTTGTCAACAATTTGAAATGTGTGGCTCAGCAAATTTGGGGGCTTTTTTCCTTCCCTTTTGCTTTGCATGGGAGATGACAGAGTAATGCTACCATGAGCCATGGGGTCAGAAAGTTTATTGCACTCCTCAATATTTACTTAGTGTAATGGATGGGAAAAAAATAATTTAATTAAAAAAGAGAATAAAACACATTTAGCACCCATGTCACATCATGAAAATAATGACAACATTTTTCGTATTTTTCAATGATTGATTCTACTACAACTGACTTAGAAATACGAGGGGCAAATATGTATCTTGAAAAAAAAAAAATCTCTGCATGATGTTTGCATTCATTTTTGCCAGTGGTCTGAATGGTTGAAGCACACACTCCCAGTGTGAAGTATATACTGGGCTTCTCTTCCAGCCTAAGCATGTTCCCATAGCTGAGTGTTAGACTCATTCTACAGCTTTTTATACCTTCAGTACAAAATATATTTCTGTGCAAATCATGTCAGCATTCTGCCTATTTCCTTGCCTCATTAAGTCAAAGAAGAATTCCAATTTCAAACTATGAAATAAACTACACAACAAATGACAGGGAGAACTTAAGGAAAAACGAAAAACCAAATCAACCTACGTATGAAAACAGCCTAAAAATATTACTTGGCTGTTATGTAAATGAAATGTACTAATAATGAAAATGAAAAAAAAAAAACAAAAGGCATTTTCATATTGAAAGTGAAAAATATTCTTGCATTTCTTGTCATCTTCCCTTTATTATCTACATGCTTAGAATCTAGAGGGCATGCAATAATTCACTGTATGCTATTAGATGCCTATTATACTGATTTCATAAAGATGCATAAAACAACCTTTTCTTGTAGATAATTAAGACCATATACAAGGCCCCGACCTCCAAACTCCCTGAAGGGGATAATCCCCCACTGGATCTGTTTGCATAGGTTAAAAAAAAAAAAAAAAGTTACAGGCCTGCTATGTGATTTCCTTAAAGCTGAACTGTGTCTGAATTAAGTGCACAACATTTTGCCTGACATCAGCAAGCCATAAATATCACTAGTCATGGAGACAAAATATTTTCTCCTTCTGTGCCCCCCAAGGAAAACAGCAGTGCTGACTTGCAGTAGTTTTGTTTGCAATGTAGAATAATGGAATCCCAGAATGGTCTGGGTTGGAAGGGACCTCCAAAGGTCATCCAGTCCAACCTCCTCTGCAGTAAGCAGGGACATCTTCAACTAGATCAGGCTGCCCTGTCATTAAGCATCTTGCCTCCTCCACAACCCTGCAAAGTGACACATGGAGCGTGCTACCTACTTGCCTACCAAGGTCTGCATACACAATACTTTCTTCAGGTGACTGTGAAGGCAGAGATACTATTTTATGTAAGCATTGTACACATAATCATGCTTCTCTTGAAAAATACAGCTCAAATTTTCAGTGTTGTGGAAAAAGAAACGTAAACCAAGCTCTTTCCTGCACCTTTGATGTTAGGATAAGCATTGCAGGCGTTTAGTTAAAAACTCAGGATTTTTTCATTGGATAGAAAGAAAGAACAAAACCCCTGCAACACCACCAAAGCCTTCAGGTTGTTTAGTTAATGGAGGCATCCAGCAGGACAGAAGATGCTGCGGATTTCTGACTGACCACATGGAACAGACTAAGCAAATTCACTCAATTTGCTTTTAATAGTATGTGGAAAGAAGGCTCTTGCAATCTAAAACACATGCCAAATGTAAACTGTGCCCTATTAAACAACTTGTTCCTGACCCAAAGCAAAACATATTTTAATGCAGCAGTGTTATAACTCCTTCTGATGTTTGACCTGTGTCTCATTAGGGTCTCTGATTCTGTAGGGATGTGGCACAATGTACCATTAGACTGCCTGAAGTTGCAGGGAGGGGGAAAACAAAAATAAATGGTATTTGCTAGTTGAAAACTCATTTGCTGGGGAAAATGTGGTATCAAGGATCTCACAGAACAATTAAGAAAAGTAATCGTCTGTCACTAGAGAAAAATTTAAGAGCCCTTCTGTTGTGATAACTGACTTGTCCTACGTTAACAACTAGACTGTTTAGCAAAATTAATTTCAAATTGTCTTCCATTCTTACTACTGATTTCATGTAACCCTTTTGCAGCATTTGTATCTTCAATGCATGGCACACGTATCAGCTAAAGAACTTAAGGCCGTACCGGTGAAATAGATAAACAATTATATCTTTACTGACTCATTTTATGTCAGCCACTGGGCCACACAGCCAGGGGAAGCCCTGAGCACAGCCGTCTGCTTCCAGCCCCAACTTCTACTCAGCCTTCTCCTGTGTACTGCCTCTCCTGGAGTTTCTATTTATAAATTAGCTACATGACACAGTTGCAGTGTGGGCAGCTGTCATTTTAACGAATCTCGTCCTGTAAATCCACCTTAGCAGGCCTGTTCTCTATTGTGATTGGAGAATAGACTTTTTGGGGCATCTTTCAGAAGAGGCATCTGTTTGAGCAAGCACCCAAACCTTAACTGTATGGAGAGGCACTCCCCACGTTCCACCCCCCACTTCCCAGCTTTGTGTTCACCTAAAGAAAATGCCAATTCTCAGATCTCACCCTCAGGCAACATAGTTGCTCGGTAGGCACCAGCTGTGATTTCACTTACGGAGGGATGGAGGCTTTCGAAGGCATTCGATATCGTGTGTCCGCACTGCTGGGACAATTAACAGCACTTAGGAAGATGTCACAGAGTGCCTGTGGAAGCATGCTGGGGTGAGGATGTTTGGGTTTTTTCTCCTCCTGCATCCTCTCAGAAATAACGAAGGGCATAAACTACTCGGTGAGGCCAGGCAGAGGAGGAAATAACATCAGTAAATCACTAATGGAAATGCAAAACCAAACAGCGCCTCACGCGAAATGAGATGACAGAGGGCTCGAGAAGCGAGCAAGTCACTGCCATTGGCTGGCTCCTTTTTGGCAGCCCTGACCCTGTCCTGCCATTCCATTACCCAGCACCCAGTCTCCTCCCTCCAAAGGGCAGCCCAAAAAGCAGCCATTTTCTGACTGGAGGTTTGCAGCAGAACACCTGCCCTGCAGCTGCCACCTGGCTGGGCAGCCTGCTCCGTGGTAGGCAACGCAACCCAGGCGACCCAGACACACGTTAAACATGTTGGTTTTCCTGCACAGTTATCCTGTGGTGCTCTGCAATCAATTACTGTTATACCACCATCATTAATAATTTTCTTAATGAAAATGATTCTGTTGATCTCCGTTGTATTTTAATTATCAGAGTTAAGCATAATTACACTGCAGCTCTGAGCTGGCATGTAGACTCCTTTAGGGCGCAATTTTGTTTTAACACACTGATAATGTAATTTTACATTGTGTCAGTTGTTTAGTTATTATCCAGTCGTACAATTCCGCTGTATTCCTGATAACAGATAATAACCTTAGCACCTCCTATATCCTAAAGTCATTTAAAAAGCAATATTGGAATTTCACAACTAGCTAACTTAATCGCCTTATGATTTTATAATTCCCACAGCTAAATATTTGTACAGACACCCTGTTTGAACAATGCCAGAAAACATATGGTATCCATACAGTGCACAGAAATGGCTTGGAGAACATCTAGGAAAACTGTCTCCTACATGAGCATGGCTTTCAGTCTCTGCAACTGTATTGTCTGTGTCGTTTATATTCTACTCAGTCATCATTTATTTTTAAAAATCCCCTTCAATCCCAGTAGAAGATTTGCAGTTCATACCCAAGCCCCCTCCTAGGTTGTGCCGGAACTCCTACCACTGGTTTGGAGTTTCACCAGGTCTGGTGGACAACTGTGTTAGGCACCAATGCTTCTCAAGTACATTACACTGTGATGAACTTACATTTCATGGATTAATACTGCCTACCAACGTATCTTGCTTGAATTACCGAAACTCTGTAGTTGTGGTTTGTTGTTGTTGTTTTTTCTTTCTTTTTCAAAACAACATATTTAGAATTCTAGATACGCTACATTTTCTAAATCTCGTCTCTAAAATATCAGTTCCTGTTTCTAGGACATCTTTTAAATTACTGAGGAGACTATTTTTGATACACAAGAGAAGTTTGACATTAATATTCAAACAAAAAGAGCACGTCTTTTAAAGGCAATTACAGTTGTAAAAGTTTCCTTTCAGAAGAAGAAAAGAACCAACAGAATGGGGTATTGGCCCAAGGAGCATCTTTTATCAGAGCTTGTACAAACGGATACTACTGAACTGGTCTTCCTCGGAACTTGTAGAAAGAGATACTAATGGTTTCCTTTTTCTGATTTGCCCTAGTATTGGGGAAATGTAGTTATAAAAAAATAGAGGCAGAATAAGTGATCCTAGACTAAATAGAACTAATTTCAGGTACTAAATGGTTATTTCATAGCCGTTCACTTAGAATGCCCACTGACATTTGATTTTAAATAATCAGTTTCTTAATCTAAAACATTTACATAGATGATGAATGGTGACCCCACTGTAATAACTTAGAAATATAATCATACATATCTTCATCATATATATACACATGCACACACATTTTTTGCCTTTCCTAGAGGAAATATTTTATGGAGAGTTCTGAAGAGAATTAGGGAGTTAGCTGTCCAGCTCAGATTCACTCTCAACAGGAACTACAGAGTGGACTCCTCTCTCTGTGACACTCTGTGTGCAGTACATGGGTGATCACAGACTCCAGCAAACTGCAAGTCAGGCTGACATTCCTATGCTCTCCTGAAAGATCTGGGGAACATTCTGCTCTAAAAGGTATAGCTGATAGAAGCTAAAAGGCAGTATGGCATGTGCTTGAGTCAGCAACTGATTGACCATGTACTGCTAGCCATTTCTCACACTTATTCTCCTCTTAGATATGTGCCAATTTACTCCACTCATCTCATCTTGGATATAGTAAGAGAAAGAGCTCCCAGGTGACCAAGTCTACTACACGAACAACTCCACGCAGTTGCTGAGCTAATTGCTTTCAGAAATACCAATGGACTGCTAAGCAAACTAACAGAATTATACACATGCAACTACAACATAACATGGAATTACAAATACATGCCAGCTGACACCGTTTCATTAGAAGTAATGGCACTATAGGAGACAGAAAGCTAACACAAATCAAGGCAATGTAATCTGGAATGATGAGATACAAATTGAAGAAAGAAACATTATTCCATGTATTTATTTTACCATCTTCTATTTGACATTGTTTTGATCCAAGTCAATTAATCTTGCTAGTACAAAAATCCCAGCAGAGCTCAAGGCAAGTGTAGGTGCTTAAGGAATGACAGAGCAGTCAATTCAGAGCACAGAGAGATGAACAGAAAGCAGTGAAGGTAAAGCATATCTACAACTTATCTCCCATGTTATGTTAGTGAAGTAGCAGCTTTTTAATATGCATTAATAAACTAGGGCTCAAATTTATCCTCAACTTTAGTCATAATATGTATCTGCAGTGGAGGGAGCAGAATTCACCTTGAGCACTGTAGGACTGCCTTGCAATACCTTGTAAAGCAAATCCTAAAATAACCAACATCGTCAGGGTAACAATATCCAGCATGCTCGAATGAAAAGATTAATGTTTTGGGCTACTCAGATTGCACTGAACTGAAGCAAGTTTTTAACATTTGAAGAAAAAAAGAATAATCTTATTTCAATAGATTCAATCAGACAGATAGCACTGAAACTGTCTAATGAATTAGTTAGTGTTTGTAATGTACTTTGAAGATGAAGAGTCTTTGTGGTATATATGTGCTAAGTATTATTATAATTACGGAAAGAATGTAATACTTGATAAGACATCATCCTATGGGAATTTGCAAAAGCTATCTTTTAGAGTGAAAGTAATTTCCCAATACATTAAAAAGTTGTTTCAGAAAAGTTTGCCTATGAGTATTCAATATCATGAATAGCAAACTGTAGCTCTGGATTCACAAAAAAAGCCTCAAGATGTTCCTCAGAGCACTTTGCAGCTGCTTCCACTTGGGCAGCAACCAGCAAGCTGTGAAGGAAGGGCAGCTTAACCCTTTTTAGATCTAAGCCTGGTTCTCTAGTGCTGCAGGTGTTTCAGGTTGCAGCACTGAATGTGTTGGCATTCTGCAATTGTAATAGAAAGAATTTATAAGACCCTGGTGTGCAACTCATTTTTAACATGCAAAATCCCTGTTTTCAGCGTTTCAACTTTCAAAGGCTTGTGGCAGTTTAAAAGCAATCCTCTTATAAGTGTATAAATTGCAATGATTATAGGAACAAGTTGTAATTGTTTCTAGTAAGTTTTTAGGAGTCTTTGATGTTATGATTAGTGTTTTGTATGTTAATATATTGATATGGGTGCTTATTTGCCTGGATGCTTGTGTGCTGAAATGGTCACTAGGTTGCCTCGGCAAACAAATCTTTGATCTCAGCAGGTCTGTTTGGTTAGAAATAAAACCCAAAAGAAATTAAACAAGAACAGTGCATGTTCTGAAGCATTCACAAAGTGCTGAGATTGGTGATTGAAATACAAAGAAAGGAAAGTCATAGTTCTGCAACCTGATCTTTAGGGGGAATGCCAACAACAGCTACACTAAATGAGCTATTCTTATTCCATGCATTCAAGCCATGTGTTTTGGTGGTGAATTTTTACCATGCTGCAAAGCTTTTGCAAGGAGGGACCAAACAGCATAGTGCATAGGCCATGGCACTAGGTACTGAACCCAAGGCTCTCTGGGTTTGTTCAAGGTGCAAGACAAAAGCCTTTGCATCTTTGACCACAGTGGTTGTTAGATGTGGCAGATGTTTGGGGGGCCTCCTAGGAGCTCGTGCTGACTTGAGCAAATCTGGTAATTCACATAAGACAGAAATTATATGTATTGCCACTAGTTAATGTATTCCAGTGAAGCATCATCCAATTCTGCCACTACACAGAGAATGGAGTATCAGAGGTGACAATCCTGAAACCCAGTGCCAGTTATCTTCTATGCTGACATGGAATCTTACCATAGTGCGATCAAGTCTGCATTCTTATAAAACCAGATCTCAGTTAGCAGCCTACAATGTCATGTAATATGAAGAAATACTACCCAGTATGTCCAACAGAGCGTCAGAAAGAATTCACCTATTCAAAGTGTGCAGATTTTACTGATGGTTCCCAAGAGGCACCAATGCTTAGAGAAAAATAGATGATATGTGTTATGCAGCTGACATCCTCCTTGACTATAAAGCATTTAGTACACTACAGACTACAAGTGAGGGCTTTATAGCATTAAAAGGAAAAAGACAAAAAAAAGGCAAGAAAAATCAGACCATGGTAGGAAAATGGGAATAAAAATTGTTTTACTTTAAGGGGAGACAAAATAGGACATATTCCTATTATGCAACAGGTAAAATTTTATCTTGTTACCTTACACAGGAAAGCAGAGAAAAAAAATCATCTTGTGTTTACCTTTGCTGTACACAATGCAGTTGTTTTTGTTGTCTTCTACTCCTTGCCAAGTCACATCCAATAACCACTTGGGGCCACCAGTCAGTACCATAGGGACTGAAGCCTTTGTCTTCTGTAGGAAGGATGATAACAAACAGATGCTATTTGCTTGCCTTGATTAAGAACTTGAATAATAATAGTAATAATAATTTTATTTGCAAACAACAAAATCTCCAAACCCACAAGCCAAGGTCTTACTCCCTTGCCTCAGGATTTTTTTCTTAAGAAGACACAAGCAGTGAGCTTTAGTTCTTTCATTGATTGAATGGTGAAACTATTATCAAGGATTTTTCCAAATGATATTGGATCAGATCTCCAAGATTACGCAGACCTCTGGTGGCTGAGAATTATAAAGGGAATGCAGATGACTTTCACAGCAAAGAGCCAAGTGTTTAGAAGTGAACTTTAGACACATTGTACTTCATTATCAACAGGATCTCACCGTTTCCTGAAACAGACAGGAAAGAATTTAGAGAATCGGTATCCATTTCAAAGATCTGTCCTGGGTAACATTTGTATTATCATAGGAAATTGTTCTGAATGGATAAAGGAATGTTTCCTTTTTTTCCTAAGTGTTGAAGTGTGACTTTTACTACATCTGAAATCATAACAATAATGCTAACGAGGCTCTGCACTTTGTCTCAAAGCAGACTATAAAGGAAGTTGTATTAATAAGCTCAAAGGCACTAGAGTAAAGCATGGCATGCATTACATCTAAGAGGCATGCAGGCAAGCAGATGCACATTTCACAAAGCCATCTCCCCTGTACATTTCAGATTCTACCTTTAGAGAATTTGGTATTTGAGGAGATGAGGTAGAGACTTCAAATTCATTAACGCTTAACTCCTTTTGCTATCCAAATGGCAAAAAGCCCTGTAGGTAATCTTGAGTTTGGCAGTATGTGGCACTCAGATGCCACTCAGACTTCACAGTTCTTTTTTTTCCTGTATCAAGCATGAAACCACAACAAGGAGTACAAAGCACAACAGTCAGGAATTTAAAATTCCTTTTCTGGGATACAATTCTCTCTAATACATTCTAACCCTTTCTAACAGAATTTGATTAATTATTTTTATATTCCACCAATAGTTCTCTAGTTGGCTCCATCTATGCTCTATTGTGATATTCTGTATGATTAAGGGAGTTAAAAAAACTTAAGATAAGGAAAATCATCTATTTACTTGCACATTCCAGATGTGTTGGCCACATACATTATCTATGACTGTTCCAGAAATGGGAGTGAAGTATATTAATTGTAGCACAGAACACATTACACTCCCAAAATATACAAAAAAAATAGCTATTGAAAAGATTACTTAAAATTTTTTAGTTATATAAGACTAAATTAATAATCTTAAACAATGTATAGTAAATATAATTTATGATATGTCAATGTTTTAATAATAGAATAAGAAATATTGCATTTTGGTTTTGTTGATCTGTGTGTTCTCTAATACTGGTTTATCAAATACAGTATTTCTTACTTTATGTTTTACCCTTTCATACAAATGTTTATGTGTAAGTCACACTTCTGTATGCACTCCATGACGTTATTCACCTTCCAGAAGTGTTGGGAGAAACAGCTGTAAATGACGAATGAGATCAGTGTGAAGGAATGTAACAGAGTTAGCAACAATATACCCACCTTAAGTAAAAATACTACAACCAGAGGCACACAATGTCTAATTCCTAACACTGATTTTCTGATGGGAAGTGTGCAGAAAGTGTGTTTGCTTATATGAATTACTAAAAGAGTTAATCCAACTGCACATGTTTGAAAACTGAATTTAAATTTTGATTTCTAACTGGCCAGTAGACAAGACATTTTGGGGTTTTTTTAATTGACTTGAAGTTCATATATAAATTCTCAAGAAGGCTAACATTACCAATTATGAAATCAGTGCAGTGTATTTACATATGGACTGCACAGAAAATAATGATGAACCAAAAAATATCTGGAAGAGATGAGATGAAAGGTAATCAAAGTATCATCTCTATCTTCTGTTGCAGAGAAGTCTGGACTTTAGTGTCATTTACACCAAAACAGTGCTGAGGCTGCTATGGAAACAAGGAGAGTGGCTGAGAATCATATGCACATTAAATTCAGCAGGAATGTTAGTAACCATGACTGCACAGCAATTGTGAAGAGGAAGACCAGGACATGTTGCCACCACATTCTGCATTGCTCAAACTGTCAGTTCAGTCAAGCCCTTAACATAATTTTTGTGCTTGCACACACCCTTAGTCTCTGGGAATCCCAAATACAACCAAAAGACAGTGCAATATCCAGCTATTGGACTCAGAATTCCAAGTACCCTATAAATGAGTAAAGCATTCTTTTTTTTTTTTTTAGTAAGTTGGAGGCCAAGTTAAAAACCAAGACAAACCAAAATTTTATCTTTGAGGTGCAGAAGGGATCACTTATTTAATTTTCACCAGATCCAATTCCTATTTCTGGTTTTCTTTTTCCCAGACATCTGACTTTTCATTATGTCTATCTCCCATCTCTAAGGGTATTATTTGCATTAAGGTAGTATCAAAAAGCCTCAAATAATATCAGGATCTTCTTGTGCTGGGAAACAGTTTACTATCTACATAGATGGGAAAAATAGTATGTCCTGGGAAAAGATTATACTTAACCACATACTGCTGAGGAAAAAAATGAGATGCAGAGATATTGTTTGACTTTCTCATGGAGATTAATTTCTCCTTTTCTAAGTGACAGGCTTAGCCCCAGGGCACCACCCTTGTTTTTTTCTAGACAACAAGAGGACCCCAGACTGGCATCTCATCTCTTCTGAGATGAAGCTGCAGCAGCAGCAAGTAAACTGAGCACCAGCAGTGAGGAAGTGAATCTGCTTTGCCATCCCCCTTTTACAGGGCTTATTTTGGAACTTAAAGAACTACATGGAGATCACTAAATTAGCTTCCAGGTTGGCTTGGCAGCAAAACTTGTAATGGGTTCAGCAGCTGTGAGTAGTCTCTAGGCACTAGAGATAGGCTGGAGGAGGAACAGGGTGTTTCATCTCATAGCTACGTTAGCCCAGAAGAGCTGGTGGACACCTCAAAAGAATTTCTCATTCTCACATAGGTCTGCTCCCAAGCTGCACAGATATGTAAATAAACTTTTTTTTTTTTACTATTTAATATGAAAGCAAAACTTCACAAGGCCCTGGCTGCTTGTAAAGCTTGGCAGCTTGGCTAAGGGAGTCGGGCAATGGCTTCTCTTTGAAGTAGCTCCGAGGCACACTGTGTGAGCTGTAAAACGAGTCAGGACCACCGCAGCAGCTCTTGGGGTCTGGCATCCTGCGAGGTTCACACGTTCATAGGAGGTGCTCCCCACTGACAAAGGCTTGCTCCTGTTGTGCCCTATTAGATGGTAGGAATTGAAGCAGGCCTGCTAATTTAGGAAAGGCCATTTCCTTAAAATGGTTAAAATGAAAAGACCCCAGCCCAAGATAACAAGAAGCCATGGTTAAATCAGTCATGCCGTTATCACCTCAAGATTAGACCACTGCAGTGCACTATACCTGAGGCTACATTTTAAATCCATTTGAAAGCTGAAGCTGGTGCAGAATGCAGCCCCCTGCTCGTGAAGCAGGATATTGTGCTTTGAGCATGTTACACCACTGTTCTCTCATCTGCACTAAGTGTCCCTGGGATTCAAGACCTACTTGAGACCTGCCAGGTCCTTTGCTTCAACTGGACAACCACAGCTGAGATCCACCAAGGAACGTAGGAAAAGGGCTTCCTTGGCTTGACACAAGAAGACACTCTTGACAGGGCAACATGTTCTTCATGACAGCTCTTTACCTCTGGGACATCATCCCACAAAATAAAAGTATGCTCATGCATATAGTAATAAAATCATCCTGTAATTCCTAACAAGTATTTGTCATACTGTAAGTTTTTAGTTGGTCATTCCCAAAAAGGTGGTGGTAGGGGTCAGCTACTTCATGCTACAGGTTTTTACAGTGCTATTAGGAACATCTCTTGCTTAAGAAAGGTACCTTTTTAAAAAAAAAAAAAAAGTTTTCTTGACACAGGAGCAACAATATTACAGCTACTTAAAAATAAGACTTCGAAAACCAAACAAAATTTTATTCCTCCTTCCAAAAGAACTGCTACAGATTATTCAAAAGCTTACAGAACAGTCTGCCTACTGTGTGAGTACAACAGGCCATAAATACAGGGTCATACAATACTGACCTCACATTTTCTAAGCAAGGACACATTACTGAACCACAACCCTGCTCACTGCTCTACACTAGGTAAATGCATACTCTACACTGGAGTCTCTTTTTACCTGGAAATGCAATTTCTGCTAATGTCTTCATGCTGTAACTAGACAAATTTGACAAGGACAAACAGGGTCAAAGCTGTGATCTCTGAGGGAACAATTAGAATCAGCTAATGAGGATAAAAGAGGTCAAGCAGGCAACCTCTTCTCACCAACTTTTGAAGCAAGTGGACAAACAAGGGAGGTAACCCTCAATAAATGTTTATATTCAGTCAAGAGGTTAATGGAGATAAAAATAGTCATCCCAGCAGGCTGAAAATAGAGCTGCACGCTCACTAAAAGGAATTGGTGCTGACAAGGAATGTTAGATAGATAGATAGACCCTCCAAAGACTTCTAACATATGATGTGTGTGGCCTGGCAGAAGCTTGAGGAAACCCCCATGCTGAAGAGAAATACAGTATGAGCAAGTTCTTTGAAATCCATGACATTCTGCTGTCAGGAGCCTGATCGTTGCTGTTCACTGCAAAATCACTACATTTCTATCTTTACCCTTTTTTTTTTTAATTTTCAACTGGTACAGGGCTCTATAATGTCAAAATTACCTCCTTAAAGTGCTCTCACCAAAACAGGGAAATTGCTGGAGACTTAAGATACTCAAAGGCTTTGCTTCTCATTGTACTTTGATTCCTGCAAAAATACATGCTTCCTAAATCTTCCAGAGAGCCTGAGTTCCCATGAAAGATACAGAAGATCATCAAAATATCTTCATACCCTTGGAGAAAGTTCCCATGCCCCACTGTGCAGTGTTACTTCATACAGTCAGCTATGAGTCTGGGAACAGTAAAACACCAGTTAATGCATAGGCAGAGGTTTCTATTTTGAAACTGAATTTAAATTCAATTTGATAGTCACAAGGTTGACAAACCTTCTGACACACTGCAACTGTTCACCCTTGGTGGTCACTGTACTCAGTACAGCAAAACTTTGTAAGCACATCAAACCACTTCAGTTGAGAAGGCTTCCTAAGAGGTTGTTCTGGACAGAGCACTAGCAGAGATTTGCACAGGTCTCCAACCATTCCTAGTTAATATTTGCTTTAAGATGTTTTTGAGTAAGACTAGCAGTCCCAGTTTATCACCTCACACTTACATTGATTGTCACCATGTGTTCATCACTGATTACAAATTCATCAAGCCCTAATGCAAGTCCATCCAAGCAACCCAGTGGACAGACACAGACACTCAATTTCTTGATTTGTGCTCTATCATCTGGATTGTCTTTCTATTTCTGTAGCTTCCTTGAAAACTCTAATCTTTTTCCAAGGAGGATTCAGCCTTGGAAGAATATGTATCTCGAGGACTTCTCTGGAAATCCTGCCAGGAAAGGTCCATGGCAGTACTTTACAGTGCCAGAGCTTTCTTGCTAGACATGTGGAGGCAACTCCTCTTCAATCCCATGAGATTGCAGATATTGGGCAGTTTTCAGTGCTGTGGGTCCGTGTTGATGGACCAAAACAAAGACACAGCAATCTTCAGCCTATGAACACCTACTCTGGAACTGGACAACTGCACTAGGATTTCAGTGTTCACAGCCTTTGCTATGTCTATCAGTGAGATCTTGAAACGTAATCTAAGTGGAATTCCTAGTCTGTGTGGTTAAAAAAGAAAAAAACAGAATTAGAAAACTTGGTAAGAGCATAATAGTTGCAGTTAATGTCACCTAAATGTGCAGACAGCCTGGAGTAACTTGTTTTGGCTACCAGTTTATGACTTCATAGTATCCAGTGCTTCAGAGGAGTGTTCAATACCATACATCAGCTGCTGACCTGATGGCTAGATGAAGAGCTAGATGCACAAACGGAGGTAGCTGGTGCTCTGGCATGGTAACTGGCAGAAAGAAGACAGACAAAATACTGCTTGTGATGGGCCAGGCAACCACTGATGGAGACATGGAGGGGTCAGTGCTACTTGCCATAATCTTGGGCAAGGTGGGAGGGAAAAAGTCCTCATGACTCTTCTGCTCTGGATTCTCATTGTGTAGTGCTAGCAGTTAACACAGCAGTGCTGCACCTGTGGACTGGCTGGCAGTGAAACAACTTGCACCATTCCTAGCCTGCAATACATTGCATTTGGCTATTTATTTTGGAATTCTCTTATCTGAGGATGGAGTCTCTTCAGGGGTGGTTTGGTTTTTTTTGGTGATAGTAAAAGAATAATAACTGGTAACGCCCAGAGAGGCTGTGGTGAAACCAAACCCTTTAAATATCTCATTCAAATACAAAATAAATAAATAAATGTACACACAGATGGAATCCCAGAAGACAGCTGGGATTTCTTGCAACTGAGAAACCCTGCTGTTTACCCCAAGAGATCATCACCTGTCAAGTGACAAAACTGAACATACATCTCCCCATATAACCACAAGCCTAAAGGAGACCACTCAAACAAAAAATACACTCTAGGTCTATTGATATTTTCCAATACTTGTCATGACTTCACCATAACTTCAAACTTTTTAGTAATAACAAATATGCCTCTAAGGTATGTTAAACATTGAAGTCTTTCCAGATTACCTAGCAAAAATGCACTTTTTTTTTTTCAAAATCTATAAATTAAACATAAGTCAAATCTCACTGTAACTTAGACACAAAATAATAGCTGTCAAAGGAAACTTCCAGTTGTTCTATTTAATCCAGCATACCCTTTGAATCCATCTTCAAACTATTCTCCAGAACTAGGAGGTCTTAAAATAATTAATCCAGATTCCAGAGTACCTGATCACAGCTGAGGATCTCAGCAATTCCTTCCAGGTGTTTGCTATGTGGTCCTTTAGGAGGTGACAACCAACTGATAGGAACAAGAACAGAAAAACTGGAAACTGACCTCTGAGCACTCTGTGAGATCCTCCTGTCCACACCACCCTGTGCTTCACCCTGCAGCTGCTCTTCCCCTTTCCTGTCTTCCCACCCTTCTTCCATTTTGTACATACCTGACTAGCTATGTCTAGGTAGCATCTCCCTTTCCCAAAGAGTATGGGATGGACAGCAGTGTATTTTGTCATCACTCTCTCAACTTGGCTTCCTCATTATATTTTTCCTATTACTCTCTGTCCTGTTCATTTCATTCTGTGGGAAAGCAATATATGTACACAGACACAGACACACATCTCGTGTTTACACAATGGCAAGCACCAGGAAACTGTGTTCTTAGTGCTCTGATTAGCTCAGATATGATTTGGCTATTCTGAAACTTAACAGGGCGAAGTGAATCTCTCCCATTGTGGTGAGTTGATAGCTGAGGGTAGCACGGCCAGCATCACTGCATCTTAGTGCTCAGGTACCTGCCAAGGGTGCTGAACCTTTCCACTTTACTGTAAAGTTGTGTACTTTGGATAACACTCCTTCAGAGATGACATCCACCTGTGCTGATGCAACCACACTCTATGGAACTTATCTTTACACCAGATACGACGCACTGCTGCTTGCACACTTTCACACTGAATTCTCAGTGCACTTTTCCTCCCTGCTGTAAATTATTGCCTACTCTAAGAATTATGTATTTCTTTCTACTTAATGAGACCATGTTGATATTTGCTAGTAAGTGTTTTATGAATGCACTAGCTTGTAACTCCTTTCACTTTTTAATGTTGATTTTAAAAGTCAAGTAGCTGAACACTCTGCCCAGTATGGGTCAGCTACGATTCCCCAAACATCAAGCTTACAATGGATTGGTTGAGGGACTAAACTCTGGGATAAACCATCAACCCCTGCTAACCATCTGACTTGTGCTCTCTTAATTTGTATTTGGGGCTGCAGTAGTCAATGTGACAACAGATATTTCAGATCAAGGAGGCAATTACAGGGTTTCTTGGAAGGCATTTCAATTGCATATGGATTAATTCTACCTGGTCCCAGTGCCCACCTATTTACACTGAAACTGTACAGAATGGTACTGAGTACTTTTTTTTTCAGGAAATTTGGATTTTTTTTTTATTCTCTCTTATAGTTTTTCTTGCCCTGGAATGAAGGATTTAAACCACCATTTCTAGAAGTCCAAATGTCACGTACCCAATACATTTATTTCTATCTAAGGAACCTATGAAGATACAAAAAACTGAAAGGACATACATAAAGTCTTCTATGAACAGTCCATTACACAGAACTATGGATTAGCTTACAGCTACAGAATCAGCTTATGTGTATTTTAGTTTATAGAAGTACATACTTTTTGCCATGAAAGTGAGTAAGAAAAGGCCATGCTTTGGCAGCAGTAATTATTCTATTTGTTTAATTTAACTTTTTCTTTCTTCCCACCTCCCCCCCCCAATATAAAATACAAAGTTTTCTGTATATGCTTGACCAATATTTCAACTGTCTAATTCAGTTCAGTTTTATTAGGACTGCATTTCCAATGAGTATGGTGAGACCTCTATGAAATACATATTTGATACACAGGTATTGTAGTCGATGGTGTATGTGCTATAGTGTAATTCTCTGGATGCTGATGCGTGGTGCAATGCTTGAACTTCAGTGGTGCATGCACTGGATGCACACAAAATAGATACGTTTATATGCCTACCTAACTAACCTGAAATATAATTGGGGAACAGAGGGGAAAAAATAAAATCTGTGATTTTCTTTCTAAGTTTTTAGATTTTTGTGCTCGTTTCTATTAGAAATATTTGTGTTTACCAAGAGGTAAACATGGGACTTTAGGTAACGGTATAAATCTAACATAAAATCCTCTGCCTGAGTGTTACATTTATTAAGACAATAAAATGTTTGAACGTACAATTTTAACATGATTCAATGACCAGAAGTCTGCATGTATGACTTTGATTAATTATTTCTAGTGCAGTTAAAACATCCCAGTTTATCTCATTTTAAGATTATCCTTGACATATTTAGAAATTCTAATGCAGATTTTATAGCCCACACCTATCCCTGATGGTGCTAATGGAGTAGACATAATGAATCATTCTAATTTGGATGAAAGGACCACACAATATTGTGGCAGTCCTTTAGAGAATTAAGGCTCAATTCTGATCTTCCAGACTTATGAATGTGTTTTTGGGATTAGGCTGCATATCTGTACATCTGTTGAGTCTCAAGGGGTGTATACTCAGTTAAGTATTCTGACCTTCCAATGTACTGCACCAAATGTGTGGCCTTGGGATATGAAAGGATTTGATTACAACTGTATTTTAACACTGATTTAAAATGTAATTATGGGGTAAAACCTAATTCCTCCTTACATTTCCATGTAGAAAATTCCATCACTATTAAGCAGACACTAGGATATTTATCACTCAGTGAGTATGGCAGCAAATGGAAGAAACTGAAACACTCACCCAGGAAAATGTAAAATGAAGGACAATCTTCTTAGGGATGGCTTTAAAATCAGCTTCTTGGGTTTAAATTATCTCCTGTGAGTGTGTTGCTAGTTGGGACACTGTTACATTATGTTTGATTCTTGACTCTTTATGTAAAAACAAACTGGAACTAGCTTCCATGGTGATTTTTCAATATTGTTCTTATGCTTTCCTGTCTACAAGTAATGAGGAGAGGAATTATATACATAAACATATATAAACATATTTATAATATATATTATAAATATATATTATCTATATAAAGAAATATTTATTTATGTAGTTATATATATTTATAATGTGTATATATATTATAACATACATAATATATAAATATACAAAATATATTATATATATATATTATATATAAAAAGAAAAAATAGGTCACAGTTTGGAAAAGTTTGTAAATAATTGGATTTTTTTTGTTTTTATCTATTTCACTTACAATTTCTATTCTCTAGTCTATCAAAGGGAATACTGCAAAATTTCCTTTAGCTGCTTAAATTTTCCTGCAATACACATAGTGTTTCCATGTCAACATTTCTGATTCCACTGAGACTCCCTTCCCAAATATCACCACTGAAAGATAACCCCAAAAATACTAAGACAGACTTCACAAGAAAATTATTTCAGCAGAAGTTAACATAGGACTACACAGTATTTGAGAGTTTAATCTTCCTTTCCATTCCACCAAATTTTGTATCAATTTAAAAACAGATAACAATGGCATTAAGTAACTGTGATGAGTATTTCAGAGAAAACACCTTTCCCAGTATTATGCTTTTTCCTCAGTGTGGTCTTTCACAGATCTGAATTATGGATTAGTGGTGCTTACATTTTCTTTATTGTTTCAGAAAGTTTGGACCAAGAAGATGAACCGAGCAGAGCAGCACCTTTACCTTGCAAGCAGCTACTTCCAGCTGAAGAATGTTACATGTAATCAGGCCATTTTTTCTGCACTGTCTTAAAAATGTGAGGATTTTATTTTCTTTTGCTATTCTCACATAAAAATGAAGTTCCATAAAATGCCTAATGGCAGATTAGAAGGATCCTCTTTTTCTTTTTTTTTTTTTTTTTTTGTAGCTTGTATGACATAGTTGTGTAAGGCAGCTCTCATTTAAGCTGCTTCAGTGTGCTGATTACATGCTGCATGATGAAGAACTGCAGCTTTGCAAGTTTCCATGAAAAAAACCCGAAAAAAAAAGAAGTTTTCAAAGAATGGGTGAAGGTCCTTCACTGGGACTGGAGATAAAGATGGAGAGTCCAGCAGCAGGACTGGTGAGTGTGGGGCTCTGGTTCCAGTAAGTCTCAACAAACAGCTCAGATCAGAATCTAAAGTGCAGGAAAACAGCCTGTAGCTTCGAGATTAGCTTGCTCACACTATTCCTGAGTTAAGCCAGTACAAACATCATCATGAATGCATAATTATGATTATGCACTACACTATGCATAATAGATCTTAAAATCTGTGAACAAAGAAGTAGTGTAGGAATGCTGCTTTCTGGCTTCTGGTTTTGAACACAGTGAAGATGGGTGTAAGTGTAAAAAAAGACTTTAAGTAAAAACAGTTCCAAGAAAATGCATTTTACTTGGAAAATTCGTTCAGATACTTAGGAAATATTTACACATGAAAGAAGGGCTAGAAGGGAGATAGGGATCTGGTGTTGTGTTTGTAACTTGAAAACAACAATGAATGAAGCCTAAACCCCTCCCATTTTAACATACTTCAGGGAACTTAGAAAAAACAACAACTATCACCTGGAATAAGCGAAGCTGGCAGCTTGGAAAGTTTATTTCAAGTCCCTTTTCTTCAGAAATACATTGTTTTTTTTAAATTCTCTGCAGCAGATACTTAAATATGAACCAATGTCCATATGTGGGACTGAAGGATAATGCACAAGCTGGTATCCTGAGTTGAAATGATGTTATTGATAAGAGTGATGCAACTTGCTTAAAGGGAGCTGAAGGATTCATTCACTTTCATGTGTAAAACCCAAACAGTGTGCAAACGATGAATGAATATCTGGATACACCTATGACTACAGAATATTGGTGTCAAACTCTTGCCAGTCACCAGCCTACTGATTAGGCCATGTGAGGACAGCAGGGCTGCAGCTCTGTGTTCTCTAATGGGATTCCGTGGGAGCTGTAAAGCCTTTGTTTGGGGATCACAAGACCAGGGAAGGTCTCAAGTGGAAGTAAGCTGACTTACAAAAGTTAGGGAGCATCAAAAAACCCCAACAAATTTACATCTAGGTCATAGGAGTCAGGCTATATTTTTTGACTACTATTTCTTCCTTTCTACCAAATGAAAACTCAGAGTGGTAAGAAGGATCACACTGGCTACCATCACACCATGGACTGAATTTAAGTGATTATAAAACTATTCTGCTGTTGGCTCAGACCAGTTTTGCAAACAGTGATTTTCCTTTTTAATTCCAAAAGGTAATTTTCCTTGAAGGCACCTCCTGGTTCAAAGAAAATCAAATCAAATCCCTTCTGCTTCCATTAAAATTTTCAAATCAGTTTTCAGATATCTCAGCAAAATAAAAACAGCCAGCTTCCAAATGTTCCTAATACTTCAATGTTCCAGTGAAGTCAATAAAAGGAAAAGAAAGTCCCTCTTCAGTGCATGTGTTATGGAGTCAAGAACACAACCTAACTCCACAAACAGCATCAAGCAGTATAAAAAATCAGGAGCTCTAAAAGAGCAAAAGCTTTAGAAATTGGCAGTATCAGAGAAGTCCAAGCTATCAAACTACAGAAGTTAGTAAAACTTTATACCAGAATTTCTCTTCTTGTTGTCACAGAAATTGGCATTAAAATGCTGCAGTACTCCAGCCACCCTATCCGTTTCAAACAACCACCACGTATCACTTGGCAGTAATTGGCAGCAGCTGTTCATGGCAGGCTTGAACCTGGCATCCCAACTGAGCAGAGATTTTTCCCTGCTCCCAGGAGATACAGGCCTCCAGGTGAGGTGCAAGGCCACCGCCAGTGCAGGGCACTGCTCTCATGTGGCAGCTGCTCGGCTTGAGGGTCACTGCAGGCTCTGCACCCTCAGCAACCAGCAGTGATCAGAAGCCGCCTCAGTTTGTAAGGGCTCCTTTCCTTCAAAACAAGAATTAGTTGAACAGTTGCCTATTTCACAAGCTCAGATTCCATTTGCACATTGAAGGGAGATGGCCACATCTGCAGAGCCCCTGAGCCTCTGACAGCTCCTGCTAACTCCAAGGGGAACAGCTGGGTGATGAACACTTGAAGATCTGCCTCCTTGCTCCTCTGCCACAGAGGTGACCTTTGATCAAACTTTCTTTTGCTAAGCTGTGGACAATGAACAAGCAAACACAAGCTGTGACACCAAACAAAAGAAGCAGTGCTTCTGCTGGCTGCAGCAGGGCTTTATGGCCCCAACCAGCTGCTAGAAGGAGAAAAGGGATGCTCAGGACCCAGCCATGCTGCCACACACAGCACAGGCAATTCCAGCCTCTGCTCCTTGAAAGTTCAAGTGAAACTTGATTTACAGCCACACCTTGGGCAGTGGGCGAGGGCTGGGAGAGCGGAGACGGACCTGGACAAAGAGTGATGGGAGGTGGGGGCAGGGGGGTTCCCTTAGTATTATAAAAATGCATCTTATTCTGTTTTTAATCAGCAAACCTTATCCAGCAATCAAGGCAGATATATAATAAGCTGAGCTACTCTGTAAATCTAAACATTCCCAACAAATAGAAGAGATACAGCCTGAGCTCTCTGATTGTTACTACGGCAACTATCTAAAATGAAAATCTTGTTAACTCTTTGCATGCGGTAGCCACCCATGCATCAGTGTTAGCTGACTTCTGTGCACTTATCTCTCCTTTTTCCCCCTCAAGAAATTCATAATTGTATTGCTTCACAGTAGTTATGCTCTGGTTATCCTATTTGAGACTGAAAGAACTACGATAGGTGGTAGTTTTGTATGTGGAGATGAGTTTTGTTCCTTGCTCATTATTGGGATTATAGTTCAAAAAAAACCAACTAATAAAACACAAGAGAAAATCCTTAAATTACTCCACAAGGCCTGGGATTTTGATTAAAACCTTGACAACAGGAATGGGATGCTTTCTAATAAACCCCACCACTGCTTTTTTTGTTGGTTTTGTTTCTTTTCTTTTAGCTATGAAATTATTTGACTGTAAATAGGATATTTGTCAGACAAATTGTTTCTCTACAGTGCATTTTAAACAGGCTACTTTCAAAATGCTTTTTTAAAGTTCCTGTTTCTTCAGTACTGCACAGAAGACTGCCAGCTATTTTAACACAACAATGTAGAAACCACAGTGCTTGGAAAATTAATAGGCTGGTATTAGACTGGAAAACTCACTGAAATGCAAGAAAATTGAGACAAATGAGAAAACTGACTTTCTAAATTCTACAGGAGCAGCAGAGGATTTTACAATCAGATTTATAATTGTGTCTACCTGAACATCGGAGACAGTTTCATTGCAACATCTATGTGGCAGTGTCATGACAAAGTGAAATTCCCTGCAGTTGTGAAGTCTTCCACAGCTCCTTGCTGCAAACAACTGAAGCTACGGCAATTCTTCTGTATGTAAAGTGAAGGAGGCAGGACATGGCTCATGGACATCAATTCTATTGATTCCTTTACTTTGTGCTTGCCATGTAATTAAGAGAGACACTTCACTCCTAGGCAGAATTCAACTCTTTATGGCATTCCCAAGTATGTAATTTAAGACAAATATGCACCATATAAATTGATTCCTACTGAAAAAGAAATGCTCAAGGGATATTTTACAGCATTCACTTGAGTCAATTCCACATAGAGAAAGTTAAAAGGACACTTACTGGGACGTTTCTGCAGCATGGAATAACATACATGTAACTTGACCAAATTAATAGATTAGATAGTTCTCTTTACAAAAGCAAAATTTACATGTAACTGAGACCATAAAACCTTCACTGACTGAAGTAGTGTGTAAATGATCTTAAGATCTTTTTGGAATACTGTCCATGTTAAAGCAAAGGTCATCAAACCTCCAGGACATGAAAGATGCCATTTACAAGGGAGACAGAACAGTAACCAAGCGGAGTATCTTAAGATTAGTGAAATATCAGTATTACAGTATTCAATTTTATTAAAAGGCAACACTGAATAATATCTTTTAACTCTGCCTAGAATTGTTACAAACTTTGAGAAACAAACTTGTTTTAAAAAAGAAATCTGATCCTTTCTTATAGAAGTGGTGACCCCATCAGAAGAAGGACACAGAGCTGTTGAAGATAGTACAGAGGAGGGCCTCAAAGATGATCCAAGGGCTGGAAGACTTCTGCTATGAGGACAGGATGAGGGAGCTGAGTTTGCTCAGCCTGGAGAACAGAAGACTCCAGGGGGACCTTAGAGCTGCCTTCAATACCTTAGAGGATCCTACAAGAAGGCTCAAGAGGGACTTCTCTTAAGGGAGAAGACAGGGCAAGGGGGAATGGTTTTAAGCTGAGGGAGAGTAGGTTTAGACTGGATCTTAGTACTGACAGACTCTGAATCTAGCTGAGAGGTGTCCCTGCTCATGGTGGGGAGGTTGAAGTAGATGATCTCTAAGGTCCTTTCCAGCCTAAGCCATCCTATGATTCTGTGATGTTAGAAGTTTGAAATCTCACGATGTGCTATTGTTCTATACAGAAAATACAACCCATGAAAGTGAACTGCCTCACTTGCTTTTTTACTTCTTAAAAAGCACCTATGTTTAAAAAAAAAAACAAAAACAAAAAAAGCTCATTGCCATGGCCTGTGCTGTACACAAACTGAAGGACAGACTACTGGCCCTGGGCAAAACCCACACCTCTGGTCTCATCCAGAATTTGGTAAGGTGGATGTAATGACTCCAGCTAGTTGGAGGGTTTGGATCAGGATGAGTGCAGTACACCACACAGAGTGCTGGTGTATCCACAGGTAAGACAACAGTCATCAGGAGAATGACACAAATTAGCTTCTCGGACTCAGGATACCTCCCGACTGTATTTGTCCAACTTCTGATGTACTTCCCGTTTCTCTGCAACTATTTTGATACACAGTGTCCAAAGTAACCACCTTCTACCTCTTTTTTTCCAAACTCTGTCTTTGTTACAAAGTCAAATGGATTACATTCTCTAGAGTTACATTTCCTATTTACAATAGTAGGATCACTAGATTCATCCCAGAAGCTTTCCAAACATCAAGTCCATTTATCAGTGTTGGCTCACTTCCCAGGAACACGTCCAAAATAATCTAGCAATGTACTGGCTAGTCAACATACTACACATACAAGCAACTCTTCAGTAATTCCAGGGACATGTATCTATTCTACTTTTCCATTATAATGTTCCAAGTAAGAATATTTTTTCTAAAAGCTTGAGTGTAACCACATCTTTTATTTTGTTTTCTCTTTTTGGTGAACTTTTATTCACCAGACCTCACCTTGTTTCCATGCTACCTTTAAAATGCTGGGTTTGCCTAACTTGCCTATAAGCCAACTCCCTTGAAGGCTCTGTATTTCTTACCAGGTAGATATTGAACCCAACTCTTTTGGCTGTGCTACAGAAGTGTATAATTATTTTGAAAGGAAAAGATTATTTGTATGTGATTTATTTATCCACGTCAATTACAAGTGCTTGTCTTCCTGAGGTGAAACCAGGGTCAAATGTTTTCTTCCCTGAAGAACCTTTAAAGACTTGGGGTAACTCTGCCACACATGCACCAGAGAAGTCAATCTTTCTTGTGGGTATTTGCCCTCCTTGACCAGGCACAAAAAGAGTCCTGGAGCTTACAGCAGGTAACAGACTTTCTAAGACTATTCAAAAAGGAAGAGGTATCATGACCTAGACATGGAATTCATAATGGTGAGACCATACTTGGGGGAAGAGTCCTCTATGTCACTATAAATTGCTCAGTAAAACTAAGGAATTCAGAACACAAATATCTCATCATCTGACTGCAAATTGCCATTTCTTCAACCTTAATCTATAAGTGTTTCCTCGCACTTAACAACCAAACATTTACAGTAAAGCTACAGCTAAGAGCCAAACTTGAAAATTACCACTTTGAAAATCAACTAAGCAAAGTTTATTTCTCTAACAGCTGCAATGCTTCAGATGAGTGTCACATGTAATCACCACACTTGTTCACTAGAGTATGAATAATGGCAGCAGAGAAGAATCATTAAAACAAGGTGCACTCTTGGAATCCATAGGTGGTTCAAAGAAAACTTCATGGAAATATATCATTCAATAAAATATACATGAAAAAAAATTAGTCTTTCCAGTTTTGGTAGATGTTAAAGAATGATTTTGCAAAGTATGACTTCATTTGGGGAAAAAGACCTATACATTCCTCGTTCTCTGGATCAATAATGATAATAAAATAGAGGATATGGGAAAATGTTCCAAATCCTGGCTAACTGGGATATGAAACCTTTGTTTTCTTTAAACTCAGCACTGACTTAAGGTGTGCAAAATAAAACAGTCAGTGTAATTTCATGCAGATGGCAGGTTCAAGACTAAGCATTAACAAAGGCAACCCAATCTGTCTAGGGGTATCCATTCAAGTTCTGCAGGCTCATAAACAGAACATTTTCTACTCTCAGCAACACAGACACTATTCTCATTGACATCAAAAGTAATTGCACCTGAGGTTCACACAACAGAATTTAACTCTGTCTTTGCAGGCCATCCTTTCATTGTAGTTTCCTCACTGTCAACGTTTTTATGGTATGGATAATTTAATTGCAAATTTAAAGGGAAAAAAAACCCAAACTCTCTGCTTCTCCCACTTCCCACCCCATTACATGTTAAGGTTGATTCTTTAAGTGTTTATTCCAACATTATTTCAGCTTTAAATACCAGGGAAGTCAGTAAGAATTTCTGTGAGGCAAAGCTCAAGTATTATAGGCTTTGGATCACATAAGCATTCACCTACAGGAAGAAAAACATTTTCTATTTCATTGCACTTTATAAAAGTTAACGTTATAGCAGGTACAACCTCTCTTAATTACTTTAACATATACCATCAGCATTCATAATTCATAGAAACGCCACTACCAGAGAGTATTTTAATTTTTTTCCCCCTGAAAATGATTTCCAGCTAAAGGAATACCAATCAGCTTAATCATCACATGGAAACCCACAAAGTGAACACAATCCTGCCCCTGAAATCAGTGACACACCACTGCTCACATGTATAAATCCCCAGCATTGCTGTGTGCTGTATGAACAAACTGTGACTGGAGGAAAACGGATAGAACCAAGAAAAAGAAATACCAACTACAGTACTCAAGAAGAACAGGAAAAGTTGAGCTGCTAAAATAATGACAATGTTAGAAGTATATTGGAGCATAATTAACTTGGGGAAGGATGCCAATATCATGTAAATAAATGCAGTAGCACGGAGTTCATTCTAGGAACTAGAATTGTAGATGTCTGTGCATCCTGCTAAGTGCTTCCTGTCATTTTCCCCAGCATTGTGCTGCAGGAGCTCCAACCAGGAGGAGGTCCAGGGAACTATCTCCACACACTTCTCTCTGCAAGTTTGCTGCAGCTAAGAATGACCACGTATTTAGAGCTCATGCTCAGGGACACCTGCAGCTTTGTGTTCTTCAGCTGCATTTGAGGACATGTGCTCTGCAAAAAGCTTCACTATTTCTGTCCTGGAGGAACAGTATTTCCTTGTACTGATGTCAAAATTAAAAATAAATTGAAAAAAATATATTGCAACTTATCTATAGGTAAGTTATAGATGTAAATCCTCACTTGAAAAGCTAAAAGGTCACTCAGGAAAAGTACTTGGTACCATCGTGCCTTCTGTAGCTGGAGAACAACAGGTCCCACCCAAAGGACTCGAGAAGGAGGGAGCAAGCAGAGCCCATGCTCCAAAATCTATCCCTGGAAAGCAAGCTGGTACTTGTAATGATGCTTGATGTAACAGCGAACAGTGAGAGTATCCCTGGTTCAAGCTCCTGTGGTCAGCTGGGCTTTATCTTATCAAAGTCACAAAGTTTGACTTTCCTCCCCCAAAAGTCAGATAGAGTGAAGGAGATACTAACAATTTCTCTTCCGACATGAGGTCTGAAAGAACTGCATGACATGTGTGTTACACAACATCAACCCAAACCCGGCATGCATTTGGCAGGCGCAGATTTATTTGAATACTTAAATCACTTTTGGAAGAATTCATCCATCTAGAATCAGTTGTGTGGATACACCACCAACAGAAATGACACCAAAAGTGAGAAAAGCTCTAAAATCACTCTCTGAATCACTATTTTAGTTAATTAAAGCATTTTTGAGAGCCAAGAGGATGGATCTAGCATAATTTAATAAACTGCAGCCATGGTGTCTTTTATCAGTGGAAGTTTTTCTAGCTTTCATTAGCACTAAAAGATGTAATGCTTAACAGATTGAATAATTATAATTTATACCAATAGCTATTCAGGTTCCTAACTATTTATATATGGATATTTTATCTTTAATATTTTTTTAATTATATTCTCTTAATAGTTTGTATTTCACTCAGTGTTTTAGTGACTGAGGGCAGTCCTGAAATCTCCCTCTTTTTCATTCTGAACATAGCTATTAAGTTGAGAAATCATTGAACAAACATTACCTAATCACCATCACATTGAAGGATTACATTACAGAGTAAGAGATGCACCAACTTGAATTTAGAAACATTTGACTTCAAACTACATGCTAAAATCAACAGGAATATACTATCTTAAATACTTGAGCAAAACTCAGTAAAAGATACAGTAGGCAAACATTGTAGTCAGCTCAGCAGTGATTACCAACTCATGCTCCAAATTCACTATAAAATGAAAATCAATATTTCCACAAGTTCCTGCAACATAAAAGATAACCTTCATTGATTTTTCTAGACTTAGGCCTCACTGATAAAATCTAATATAAATTTTCAACCACGAGGATTTGGATCAGAGCAGGGGTGATAAGTCCTGCACATCTCTTAAGAGGTGGAGAATTTTTTTTTTTAAAGTGCACGTTCATACTATTTATAATTTGCCCTGTGCAAGTGAAAGCCTTTTCCACCAGTGCTATCAGGAATCTCTTCTAATTTTTATTACTGTGAGGCTAAAGCCTGTTCCAGATAATTTGGAAATTTCAGGGGAATTGTGATAGGGCTGATGGTGCAGCCCTGGCTGACTTGAGAAAAGAGCTAACCCGTAATAGCCTCCATGGCCGTGCTGATTAAATGTTGCCATAGATGAAAGGCCTGCCATCGCCGCAATAAATTAACCAATCACACAAATCCCAAGTCAGTGCTAATCCTTCCTTGATACTCTGATCCTCTGATCAGCTCAAGGAGGTAAAGAAACTGGCTTGTGACGCTTGGTGCTCTAACCCCTGGATTTCATGTACACAACGAGCTAATGATATCTTGCTGACCAGTTCAATGGGATGAACTTCTCTCACAACCCTTAGGGAACACTGTGGCCTTCTTTAAAAGAACTGACAAGCACATGGTAGGTTTTGTGTTGGGAAAACTAACCAGCACTTGTTAACCACCCCAGGCACGCCACAGCCTTGGCCGGACAGCATGTGCCAGCGGGCAAGTGCCAGCAGTGGATTAAACACAAACTGAGTCACTGAACACAGGCAATGTCCTTAAGCTACTCCATCTCAGATAGGCAAGTTTGCTGCCTCTCCTACTAGATCAGTTTTTATGCTCTCCTTACAATCTGGGGAGGAGGAGCAGTGGGGAGGATGCATCCACACATCTGAGAGTGTGAGACAGGAAGAGAGTCCCGTTTACCTCTTACTTGCTCAGTTGTACTGCCACAATGATGATAATCAGATTTAGACGTAGACTCATTTAATTAATAACAGAAGGCCTGAACACATGCAGCATTTTCTCATTAATTATGTGAATGCTGCCTATCCAATACACTTTGTGGAACTGAGTCTGTGCAGTCTGCATTAGTGTACTTCATAATTGGGGAAACTTTTTTTCCTGCAGTAATTGGTTGCTAAAAGTAAGAAAGCTCCGGGGTTTGCCTCTAGGGCTTCCATACATAAAGAGTTCTGAAAGTACTTCATTATCTCTCCTGGTCAGTTCTGTGAAATTAAAACTAGTTTTCCCTTCTTCTTTGAGGAAGTGGTTTGAAAGTAGAATTCCTGGAAAATGCATGTGCATACGTGCAGTGAGAGTGTGGGCACGTGTGGGCTCATGCAAACATTGGCACACACGTGTACAAGCCCCTGACTCTGGCTCAGCTCAGAGCATGCCAGCACTGAAGTCAACATACACAGGAGCCCACAGGATTTGACCACTACCAATTCATTCTGTCAAGGGACAAAAGGTCTCCAGGTATAAGTGGGTTGCCCAGCTTCCAAAAGAAAGATTTCATTTTCCAAACTTACACAATCAAAATCAATCACACTCGAGGGACTTGCAAAGATAAATTCATAAAGTTTGGGAAGGTGTCCAACTGGTCAGACTGGATATAATTTAGAGAACCCAATATGCAATTTGGAAGAGCCATAGTTACTAAAGAACTGTCACTATCCTTTATTGCCTATCTTTGACTGTTCCATACACCTTTTTGTTCTCTCCTGGTGGGGTATACAGTGTGCATGCACACATAGGCTCTGCTGCTGCCCCCATATCCCTCCCCATGACTTTCTTCCCAGTGCTGAGCTCACAACAGATAGCCCAGGAGCAAGTCTTGTGGGAATAAATTAGTAAGAACATTACAAGAAGACAGCTCCCTCCCTGCAAGCCATTGTGGGCCAGCATTTCCCAGTAACAGAGCTATCTCTGGCAAAAACTGTTTTCCAAGAACAGCAGATGTTAGTGCAGCCCAGAAATGTACTTAAAGAACCTTTTATTCAATAGAACCACAGGGGTCAAAAGAAATTAAATGGAGCTCTTCTGTCAGATTTAATCCTTTTGATTTTACCTCCGATGCCTCATACCGGCTAATGTATATCTACTTTAACGGTGCAGCTACCCAAGTCAACTACACTGCACACTTAGTATTTTAACTTTTACTAGCTATCAGGGTGATACAGATCATTCTTTATGATAAAGCATATTATTTTAATGATTTAAAAATTATACCTTGTGGAAGTATTTTTTTTGCACACAGAGATTTTCAGGACTTGATAGGGCACGGTGAAGCTTAAACTAAAATAAATGACAGTTCAATAATTCAGTGAAGAAAAAAAAGCAAGACTGATCATTACATACATCAGGAGTTAAACTTGATGAGGGTGGACAGAAGCTGTCGTGTTCTTCAGAAAGACCCATACCTGCTTTCAGCTTACATCCCTTGCTTCATAATGTTTTACTTTATACTCAGAAAAAGACCCCTTCCATCCTTGTGGAGTAAAGGGACTCTCAAAGGCCAAATGGATACCCTGCCAACCAGTGCAATTGCCTTGAACACATTTGACCCTTGCTTTCTCCATACCACAGGACTTCCTAATACCACTCTAAACTTAACCCTTTATTTGAGCAAATTTGTACCACATTTTCACATACAGATCTCCATTTCTGCCTGCACAAGTCAATGTGGAGAAAAAGACACGTCAGTGACTGCCCATATGAAGCTTCAGGCCCACAGTTGGAGTCCATGCTCTGAAAACTTCAGTCACTGGCTAACAAAAACTCCACCTCCTGCTTTTGTGTCAATAGCATGGGTACACTACATTACAATATCTTCAGAGAAGCTAAAATAGCATTCAGAAGGGAGATTTGTAGTGCTATATTCATCTTTTCTCATGGACTCATAAAACTCATAGTAAGCAGGCACAGAATCCATTGCAATCAAATCACTAAAAAAGGCAATAGGAAAGAGAGCAAGCTTGCTCAGTTTTACTGGAAACAGAAAAGGTGGACTTTGTCCAAAGATTGTTTCTTTTATACTTCTGCTGGAATTTTTCTGTTTGTTACAAAAAAAAAAACAACAAAACAAAAAAAAAAACAAAAAACCAAGGGGGAGAAAAAAAGAACTCCATGGTTGTATTTCAAATAAGCTCCAATATATGCCATCCTACATTATTATTATGAAAACTGAAAAAAAAATAAAAGACTCATAGATTGTCTTAATGTATATATGAATATATAATAATAGACCTTACTATGTCCTGCTTCTCTTCAGGTGATGATTGCACTGACTGCATTGTCTGCTTTGTCTAAACACTGGTCCCAAGTAAGGGGGTGATTTTGCTGCAAGGAGAGCTGTCTGCATGTCTTTTTTCTCCATTTCCATCATGCCTTTGTTTTGATAACTCTTCACTTAGGGTGCACAGTGGTTCCAATGGCTGTTTCCAATGTGCTAATGCAAATTCCCATCAGCAGTGTCTGCACAGAGGGGCAGGAAGTTCAGCCCGTGTCAGTGCTGGTTTAGATGCAGTATCATGGTGTTATTTTAAGGTCAGTGCTAAGCTGACAGTGACTTTTCAAAGCAAGTGAAAGACAGTTAGGTAACCCAGTACTATACATAAACATGGCCAGCACTACAGGCACAACTCCCCTTAAATAACATGGATAGGGATGCAAAAATGCAAGTGTTCAAGAAGAACTGCTTTGAAAGAAGTAACTCACACATTTCCACGTGCAGGCTGTATGATCTTCTTACGGAATCCTTTGTCAAAGAACAAAGTAATCAAATTTTAAAGTTTTTTTACTACAATAACCTTGGATCCCCTAGGGAATATTCAATGAAATATGAGAGAGGT
The DNA here is from genome assembly GCF_027791375.1 of Indicator indicator. Lineage (NCBI taxonomy): Eukaryota > Metazoa > Chordata > Aves > Piciformes > Indicatoridae > Indicator > Indicator indicator. The sequence continues at coordinate 28,860,157 of NC_072021.1, read as the reverse complement.
TTTAATACCTGGAAGCACAGCTGCATTATGGTGAGGTCAATTTAGGAGCACTATTGAGACTCTAGGCCATAATGACTCCATATGGAGCTGGATAGTAGCTAAGGTAATAAACTTTCACAGTGTGATTTCTTTGCTCAGTGCAATGCTAGCATAATTCGGCAGTTACTCATCTTTCATTCAATGGACAGAGCTTTCCCCCCAACCCCTCCTTTTTTTAAGAGCTACCATGTGCTCATTCTTTCCTCCTCATCATAGAGGGTATACAAATCCAAAGAAAACATTAACTGAATTTCATATTTTAAAAAAAATGAATTTTATGAGTGTCTGAATGCTGTAGAAAAGGGAAACTCCTCAGTCCTCGACCCCTACACAAAGGTGTTTCCATTTGTCTTAGGAACTGGTGTTAAATGGATATTGGCCTTAGCTTGCAGAGAATAAGAAGACACTAAATGCATTTGAGGACAGAGAAATAAGAAATTGGGGACAGCTGCGGACAGCAGATTTGGGACATTGGTATCATGTATGTAACAAATCTTTATTAATAAGTACATTAAATCCCATATTTTTCATTTATAACCACTGCATAATTTCCTGTTAAAACTTCATGTAAATTCCAGATAAGGTAATAATTTTTTTTTCAGAATTCTATTTCTCTTTCATTATATGTTCTACACTCTGCCCCACAGGTCAGTCGCATGATTGAAGTTTTATGCCTCATTAAAATTCCCCTAGTTAAAACATGGGAGACAGAATTTTGGTAATTCTTTCTCCACAACTACAATTAACCATTCCACTGGATTCCTGTATTACTGCAATCCAAGTTTAAAAATTACTGTATGGTGAGATGGTCAAGGGGTCTAAATGTCCTAAACATAAGGCTCTTATCTTTCTTTGCTCCAGTGGCTGAAAAACCCTGCACCACCACCTCCCAGTTCAGTATTTCTAGCTAGCAGCTGCTATCAGAAACCTAAATAACAAAAATATGCAAACTTGCACACTAATTCCCTTTGGAGATAGATCTTGGCTGCAGCCCTGTCATAAATCAGAGAATTTCGATATGAAATGAGGCAAGCAGCTCTAATCATTTCTGCATTTCAAATTGGATCACTGGCTCAATCACTGGGCTTTTTTAAACTGCTTGCCTAAGAGCAAATGTGAGGCGGGAGATAATTCTGAAGAAATCTCTTCTTTTGTGGCCGTAGAACTCTTTTAACTGTTTCAAGACTGAAGGCCACATTTCAGTGATAATAACACATATCTGCTGCAAGAGATATGGATCCTTAAAGACATCTTCCCTCTCTTTCAACTCATAGAATTCCATCAATATATGCATATATTATATATATTAATATATGTGCATGTGCATATGGGTGTTTGTGTGCATAAAAAGAGAGGGAGAGAAAAGAAGAGAGAAACATCTGACATGTAGCCTCAGTTACATTTCCCTTCAGAATTTTCTCTTCTGACTTGACTGACTCAGTGTGGATTTCAATTGCCGCAGCCACTGTGCAGTTAACTTCGCACACATACACCCAGGCACTTTGGAAATGTATTTAACAACATAAACAAACCTGAAAACAGACAAGGGGGGGGAATCTAAAGCTATGGGGTATCACTTTGGCAGTGCAGTAACCCTCACCTACCCAGGGTTTGGCTTAGCAAAAAAGCCAAACAAATAAAATCAAGGCAAAAAAAGGTCTTCGGTAATCTTCGATGACATCCAAAGGCCTCGTCCTTACCCACCAAAGTCCTGAAATTCTCCTTCACTTTTCCATTGATTTTCTATTTTCATGACTTGTATAAACTACGAAACAGTGCATTACAAAAATTACCATTAAAATTACTCTGCTAAGCAACACCCTCCCGCCTCTGTTTTTGTGCTCAGGGTATCATCCCCTCTTTTTCACCCAAACGACACTGCTGGCTCGGTGCAGTTTCAGTGTCCTCACTGCAGTGCTTCGAAATTGAATTTAACTCTATTATCAGCAGGCTTTGTAATCTCATGTAAGCCTAATAGTGATCAGATGGAATTTTACAGCTAAGCTCCATAAATTCTGAGGTCTAATTTGAAATGTTTATCAATTTTTTATTTTAAATAGTTAAAAAAAAAATCACCTTCTCAGGTTTTTTGTCTTCTATTTTCACTTTGTAACATCTCATACTCTTTCTTCTGGGAGCTGGTAATTGCTGGACACTTAATTTTCTGTTCCCTCCCCCTATATACATTTCCTTCTTTTAATAAAATTTAGTAAACTGCTTTGTTCAATGCTGATCCAGGTCTGGATGATTTTGGTATCACTACACAGCCTTAATGGGGCAGACACAAAGCAAGTAGTCTGCATTCTTTCACCTAACTGAAATACAGATATGTTTGCATGTATATATATGTACTTTACACCTTGCCAGCTGCAAGGGCCATACTGCTGGTGTTCTCCTTTTCTTCTGCCATGTACACACAAAAGGGAAATTGAAAGAAGTCCTGCAAGCACTGCCACAGCTTACGCCAAGGAGCCCCATTCACCAACAGCCATGTCCTTGCAGTTTATGACACACAGTACTGAAACCCGCAGCCAGCACTACCATGGAGTTCAAATGATGCTGTGGGGTCTCCTGCAGATCACTTGCCTTCTTGGTAACAGATTAGTCTTAAGGTGAGTAAATCTTCTCATTCATTCCCTCTTTTCCTGAATGAAGTTTGGAAGAAGGGTAAGCCCCAAAGTGATTCAAGACCTCCATAAACCCCAAGCCTGTAAGTGCAGTAGCATAGGCTGTGGGACTGCCCAAGGCCAGTGCTCAGCAGCTGGGCATGCTGCAGACCCTGCAAAATCATACCATGAACCAGCACACCTAAACCCCAAGCCCAGTAACAGCAACCACCAGGCTGACATTATGCTGTTACTCTTCTATTCAAAACAATACTTCAATGTTAATTCATCAAACCTCATGGGGTCCTGCCCATTGAGTTTGAGGATTTGAATCTCATGAATGCAGAATCTGCATTGTTCCCAGCTGAGGTCACTTTGCTGAGCATGTAGGAACACACGGCCTGCTTCAGCAGCTTACAAGTGTAACAGAATTGTCAAACTCATTTCGAGCTCACCTCTGTTTCCTCTGTGTCTCAGGGCATGCAATCCCAAATCCTTGTGGTTCAGTGGGGAGTTAAAGCCATACACTGAAGCTGTTCTAGGAGTAGAGTGGTTGGTGTTATTTCTCTAACTCACCTGTGAGAACTTAAAATAGCCTTGCTTTATCCTACCCCACCCTTCCAATACTTTTTCTGCTCAAAAAGTGCCCAAACTTCAACCAGCAGCTCACATTATCATAGAATCATGGAACTGTTAGAGTTGGAAGGGACCTCAAGGATCATCCAGTTCCAACCCTGCTGCCATGGGCAGGGACACCTCCCACTAGATCAGGTTGCTCAGAGCCACACCAAGCCTGGCCTTAAAAACCTCCAGGAATGAGGCTTCCACCACCTCCCTGGGCAACCTGTACGACAGCAGCCCTATAGCAGGTCTGAAATTACCCTCCAAAGTACACCATGCATCATGATTTAAGAAGGTGCCAGCAAAAGTTCAACTGAGCAATCATTACTCTTTTAATGTATGTTACCATACTTTCCCCTCTTCCAGCACTGGTTTACAAAGCCTGATGGTTAAATGTTGCCCTTCTTCCGAAAATGTGTCTCAATCAAACAGTTTACCATTAAGTTTTAAGTTTTAATTTTCTGATACTATCTCCTCTTCCTTACACGAAAAATCAACAACCACTGGAAAAAAATATTAAAAAAATCAGCATAGATCAGATTAAAATGTTTAAAATATTGTAAACATGAGGAAAAGTTTTTCCAGTGTGAGGGTGACAGAACACTGGAGCAGTGTGCCCAGGGGAGTTGTGGAATCTCCCTCTCTGGAGATATTCAAAACCCACCTGGACATGTTCCTGTGTGACCTGCTCTGGGTGCTCCTGCTCTGGCAGTGGGATTGGACTGGATGAGCTTTGGAGGTCCCTTCCAGCCCCTGTCATTCTGTGATTCTGTGACCTGAGGCTGCTTCTATAGAACACTAAAGGAAGGTAAATTGTAAGAGTTTATGAAAAATGAAAAACATCTGTTTCCATGCAGATGTTTCTCATAACCATCGGCTGTAGCATAGTTACAGACAGGTGCACAGAGCCGCAGCATGCCACCAAGTTACACATTTTTTGTCTCTCCAGTGATAAATATTTTTTTTTTTTTTGCTGGTTACCATGCTGCTGCTGTTCTCCTGAATAGCTTCTTTGAGCCCAGGTGCACAGCAGCTTCTCCATTATTACAATTCAATGCAAGGTTACTAAAATCCTAACAGTTAACAACATAGTGAAACATTTCAGGCTTCACAACCCTAAAAAGTGTCAATCCAATGTTGTGGCGACACAGGAGTTCAAACAAAACCCAGCTCTGCATGGCACATCACAGAAACAGCTTCCTCTAGGCACAGATCTTTCAGCACTTGTAGGAATAGGAGTTGTTTCAAGCACAGGTTCCCAAGCCATTTTGGTGGGAATGTCCCATCTGGTGGGAAATTCAGGCTTTTGTTTGTTTGTTTGTTTTTGTTTTATTATACCCTTCTTTTTTCTCTCCTGACTTCACCTTTTTAATAGACAGAGTAAAGAAAAAAGCAACAAAAATGCAAGGGCCAGATACAAACAGATATTTATTTTCAGAGGGACATCACTACACTGAGATTTGAATTTTATTTTACCTCTTATCATCTCAAGCTTTCACTTCTCCCTTTCATGGAAGGAATAGAAGCCCTCCTGCCACAGAATCATAGAAGGGTATGGGTTGGAAGGGACCTTTAAACACCATCTAGTCCAACCCCTCTACAATGAAAAGGGATACCTCCCATTAGACCAGGCTTGCTTAAAGTCCCATCCAACCTGACCTTGAACACTTCCAGAGATGGAGCATCCACCTCTTCTCCAGGCAACCTGTTCCAGTCTCTCATCATCCTCACAGTAAAGAATTTCTTCCTTACACCTAATCTAAATCTGCTGCTGTCAGGTTAAAGCCACTACCCCTTGTCCTGTCACTACATACCTCCCTATAAAGTCCCTCTCCAGCTATCTTGCAGACCCCTTTTAGGTAGCAGAAGGCTGCTATAAGGTCTCCCTGAAGCCTTCTCTTCTGTCACAGATATGTCCCTGTTCCTCCATGTGCTTTAGCACATCTCCCAAGAGGATGAGTCCCATGGTCTCCTCAGGCACAGAGGTGAGGCTGGCAGGTCAGTAATTTCCAGGCTCCTCTTTTCTACCCTTTTTACGAAGAGGCACAGTATTTCCCCTTTTTCAATCACCAGGGACTTCTCCTGACTGCCAGGACTTCTGAAATGACTTTTCAGTGCATTCATAACTTCATATGAAAATCTGTGGGATTTCAGACAATTCCATGAGCCTTTTTCTGCTCCAGAATAGAATTTCTGGTAAAATAAAAATATTTCAGGGATTTTTCTTTTTCTTTAAGTTAGAAAAGACCGATAATTCCTAAAAGAATAGTTAAATGATTACAAAAACATAAAGAGGACAAGGACTACCTCTTGTCTCTGATAAGGAAATACTGTTCAGTGGGCAAAATCAAGTACTGCCTCTGTTATTGCATAGAGCAGAAGCTATAAAAATCCTAATTTCTTTTTCCTTCTGCTTATGGCTGAAGTATCAAACACAAAACTGTATTGAGAACTAAAAAGGTAAAATATGAACTTTTTAAAAATAAAATAGAAAAGTACTACAAAATCAGGATCTGCAGAGTGTAAGGATTTCATTTAGCTCATACTCTCTCACCTCACACTACATTTTTCTTCTTGCAAGTACACATTTTATTATGTCACCATTTCAACCCCCAAATTTAACATGTTTTACTAATTATGGCATTAAGAATTTTAACTTGTAGGAGTCATGAATGCTTTAAAGTTTAATTGTGCACAATTAATATTTAATAAAGTGATTCCTTCACTGATGCCTTTATGAGGGTTGCAAACAACCCCCTCGTAGCTCTGCAATTCTCCATTCAGGACTTCATGGCCCATTTTCATCTCCTTACTATCTCTGTTAAAGGTACAGCTAACAAATCAGCAGTTCCTCTGCTGATCACAGACTTCTCCTTTGTTTTTTTGGTTACTTTTGTTTGTTTTTATTTGGGTTTGGTTTTTTTTGTTGTTGTTGTTTGGTTGGTTTTGTTTGTTTAGTTTTGTTTCTGATCTGCAAAACCCCTTTAACATGAACACCCATTAAAAAAAAAAGTGTCTCAAATTCTAAAACCTCTCAATATTAAAATACTCTTTGCAGGGTTTTTTTTGGTTTTGCTTTTAATCTGGAATGCTGTAAAACCCCTTTAATATGAACACCCATTAAAAAAAAAGGTGTCACAAACTCTAAAACCTCTCAATAACAGAGAGAAGAGATTACATCACTTCTGAAGAGATTACATCACTTCTGAAGATGAGCACAAAGCGAAAGCAAAGGAAGGTTTGTCTTACCCTCAGTCTCAAGGAAAGCAGAATCATCTTAGCATTGCCTGCAACTTCCTAGAGAGCCATGGATGAGGAGATGGCCTTCTCTCTACCTGAGGGTATTTCCTCAAAAACTATCTTTAACAATGCCTTGTTCCCCAGAGCACAACTAGGTTAAGCTGTGGCAACAGGACATTTGCTTCTCAGTAGAAAGCAAATACCCAATAAGTGATCCAGATACATAAGAGTAAAGTGCACTACACCTAGGAAATGCATTAAAAAAAAAAACAACAAAATGCTGAAAGTGCGACACTAGTATCACCTTAATTTCCATCAATTGTGAACAACAATAACTTTACATTTTACTGCAGCCTCATTCATTCAGCCAAAAGCGTGGCTACAACCACCTGGAGTAAGGAGATTCAATTAAAGCAAGCACCTTTTTTTTTGCCAGCTCAGATCAGAGGTAATTTTTTTCTTTTAATGTGAAAAAAAAGAATTTTCTTTCCTCAGTCTGCTTTCCCTTCCCTGCTTCATTTTACACAAGAATCTTTTCTCTTTACGATTCAGTGCAACATGTGTAAACATGGATTATACCACATCAGAAACCAAGTTAGCTATCTCAAGAGAATTTGTATCTCTGCTCTGTGTAAGTAAGCAGATTAATTCCTAGATCAGGCATTACCTAATGCATTTTCAATTCAATTTCTTATTTTCTTTCTGCACACAAGATCAGGGAAGTGGGATTATTTTATTAATTTAACTAATATTTTGCATGTTTTGAGTGTTATCTTGCTTTCCTCCAAAAATTTTTCTTAGCTGCTAGTGAATGACTCAGTATGAGCAGGGATGTGTAAAGACAAGAGACCTAAGCCCTCAACAACTGAGAGAGAAATAAATGGCATAGAGAGTGACTAACTTTTCCTCCACCCCACTAACCAGGAATAAGGAGTTGTCACATGTTTCAGACTGATCTGCCGCAGCACATCCTGCCTGAGGTAAACTCAGTCACTGTACAAAATTTCGGAGAAGATTATTTATTCATTAACATTTATGCTGTTTTTAGGGGAGATCTCAGAATTAGTGCATGAGACAGTTTGATTTTATTGCAGGAGTGCCTGCTGGCACTGTTTAAGGTAAGGGTCTGTGGGCATATCACAGAAGCATAGGATTTACTGTGCAAAATCAGCTCACTGGCCCACCCAGTCTGCTAGCTTCCCTCTGGTAGCACCCATGTCTGGTGCTTATGCAGAGACTCACAGAGTCACAGACTGCATTGTGTTGGAAGGGACCTTCAACCTGCAGTCAGCAGGGACACATCCAACTAGATTAGGCTGCCCAGGGCCACATCAAGTCTGATCCTGAGTGTCTTCAGGGATGGGGCCTCAACCACATCCCTGGGCAATCTGTTCCAGTATTTTATCACTTTCATTGTAAAGAACTCCCCCTTTATGACCAAACTGAATCTATGCTGCTGCAGTTTCAAACCACTGACCCTTGTCTTACCACTACAAGCCCTTCTGAACATGTCCCTCCCCAGCCTTCCTGTAGTCCCCTTCAGATACTGAAATGCAGCTGTAAGGTCTCCCTGGAGCCTTCTCTTCTCCAGGCTGAACAGACCCAATTCTTTCAACCTGGCTTCATCTGAGAGGTGCCAATGCTCTGACCATCTTTGTGGCCCTCTTCTGGACCCACTCCAGCAGGTCTGTTATGGCACAGTAAGTCCTTAACACACCTGACTAATTGTGTGCAATGCTAAACTCAGGCAGAAGCATGGCACTGCTTCTTGCCTTCTGCAGTGTGCAGCTAATGCCCAAAGACAGGAGCTAATTTCGTCCCCTTAACTAACACAGTAATCAACAAGTACACAGGTATTTCCCAGTCAGCTCTACAACCACCCACAGCAACAGGTGTATTACCTTGAACAGGGAAACTAATCACACACTGATGTTGTAAACAAAATTACCATTTAATCTTTTTTTTTGCTTAAAATCAGTTCCAAAGGCTACTTCAGACAGCATACACTAAATTACCTGTGTACAGTGAAGCTTGAAACTAAAGAGGGACAAGTTCTTGAACACTGAAGAAGGTGTCTTGAAGTTCAGTAAGAAAAAGGACAGAGAAATTATAGAAAGGAGAAGGAAGCACAGCTGGAAGAATGGACAAGAAGAGACTGGGAAAGTGAGGAAAGTGGATAAGAAGCAAGTGTCAGAAACAGAAATAAGAGATAACTAGCAGAAGGAGGAAAGGAACGTGAAGAGTTAAGGGCATCCTTGAAGCTGGAAATCAAACAGCATGAAGAGTAGCAAAAGGGAGGCAATCCAAGCCAAGGACAGAACTTCACTCGTTCCAGAATGCTCCAGCCTCTTCCCTGTTTAAGACTCTCCAGTCCTGCCTTAGCATGAGACCTTAGTTCAGAACATGAATCAGATCAAATATGGGTGTCTGCATGAAGATACAGAACAGCAGCAATTGCCAAATACATTACTAAATAACTGTCCAAACAAAGGAAAAAAAATACTTGGGGGTAATACAAGTGGCTGGAGTTGATGCAGATCTCATGTAGAGAAAGTTTTGGGCCTGAGTTAAAGCTGGAAAGGACATTTTTATCTCTTGAATTACATATTACAGTTGGTAGTTCTTGTATGTAACAGTTTCCTTCACCTAAACCAGAAGTCATCTTTGCCAGTACCTGCACAAGTGCAGCTACAATCTATAGTGCATGCCATGACATCTAATATGACCCTGGAAGTAGCTCCAAATTTACCCTGCTGCATAAAGACTCACCCCAAACCAAACAACCCAAGATTTTTTTTTCTGCAATGAGTAATTTTTTTCCCTAGACATTTGTAAAATTAGTTACTTTAGTTGTCACCCCTTTGAGAGAATGATGTTCCTATCTAAAGTCAAAATTAATACAAATGACTGAAGAGGCACAGCCTCATTACAAAGGATTTATACACAAACCCTCTTATCAATACCAACCTCCTAGTTCTAAGACTCCTAAAGACAGAAATATGAAGCTACAAATAACATTCATTTCCCAATTACTATGCCAGCCTGCTCGCTTTATTATAGACTGAATTTGCATTTGACTGACTGGCTTGCTGGAATCACAGTGCTGCTAGAGCATCAGCCAGCAGTGACACAATCCAGACCATGCACACCAGTGCACTATCAGCTGGTTTAATCATTCCTTGACATGATAAGGGATCCCACGCTTTGCACACCTGGGTTTGGTTGAACACTCTCATGTTCCAGTTTTAACCCATCTGTTATCAAATGATGGGAGTTTGTTACTGAGGAGTTGATTAGTTGGTTTCTGTAGGAGTCTACTTATTTTCTGCTTTTCATAGGTGGTGCATTAGGCCATGTGTTCAAAAGAGCACTGCTTTATACTTGACTTACACTTAGTATCTGCATATAATATTCATAACAAGTTTATTCTTTTCAGTCATGACTTGTCTGTGAACAGACTGGTTCCTACATGCCTTCTTTTTATTCACAATTTTTAGATGAAGGGTTTATAAAAATCAGGTCAATTCATAGGCTCCCAATGTACAACTCAACATGAGCTGGCAGCTGTGTCCTGGGCTGCATCAAAAGAAGTGGGAGCAGAAGGATGAGGAAGGTGATTCTGCCTTCCACTCTGCTCTCCTTAGCTCCCACCTGGAGTACTGTGTCCAGTTGTGGTGCCTCCAGCACCAGCAGGGCACTGAACTGCTGGAGCAGGTCAGAGGAAGCCACAAGGATGATCAGAGGGATGGAGAACCTCCCCCTATGTGGACAGGTTAAGAGAGCTGGGGCTGCTCAGGTGGCAAGTATGCTATCCTGGTGATGACAGGGCTCATGACAGCACTTATGCTTTATATATTTTATCCCAATTCAGAAACTTTCTGACTTTGTCTCCTGAAAACTATGACTCCTGTCATGCCTACGTTGCTCTCCTCTTTCAGAAAACAGTGTCAGAAATGCAGGGCTGGCAGGTTAAACGTGAGGAATGGATAACAAGTTAGCCAGGGCACAGCTGTGTGCCCTTGTGCCCAAGAAGGCCAATGGGATCCTGGGGGGCATTAGGAAGAGTGTGTCCTCCTCCTCTTCTTGGCCCTGGTGAGACCTCACCTGGAATATTGTGTCCAGTTTTGGGTCCCCCAGTTCAGGAGGGACAGGGATCTAGTCAAGAGTCCAACAGAGGGCCATGAGGGTGATGAAGGCACTGGAGCACTGCCTGATGAGGAGAGGCTGAGAGCCCTGGGGCTGTTTAGTCTGGAGAAGACTGCGAGGGGATTTAATAAATGTTTATAAATATCTGAGGGCTGGAGGGTCAGGAGTGAGGGGACAGGCTCTGCTCATTTGTGCCCTCGGATAGGAAAAGGGACAATGCATATAAACAACAGCACAGGAGATTCCACCTCAATATGAGGAGGAACTTTACTGTAGGGGTCACAGAGCCCTGGAGCAGGCTGCCCAGAGAGGTTGTGAAGTCTCCTTCTCTGGAGACTTTCAAGACCCATCTGGATACATTCCCATGTGACCTGCGCTGTATTCTATGGTCCTGCTCTGGCTGGGGGCTTGGACTGGAAGATCTCCAAAGGTCCCTTCCAACCCTAACATCCTGTGATCCTGTGAACTGAAATCAAGTTGAGCTCTAAAGCAAATTCAAGTCAAGCCACTAGATGCTAGAGGTTAAGATCAGACAGACACAAGGCATTCAGATACAATCCCTTCTCAGGAAAAAATACAGACATTTCCAAATTTGTTTTTATTCTACACTGGAATGATTTAACACATCTATTAAAACATCACTGGAGCCATTCCCTCCAGAGCAGTCCCATGGCCAGGACACTTGCCTTGCACTGGAGGCTCTACACAAAGCCTTTTAATGCCAGCTTTGGGCACTGTGTCACTCACATTTTGCAGCTCAGTGATTAACCAAACTGGTCACACAGAAGTCACTTTTTATTTTTAATTTACTCTGTTGGACATTCTCATTTATCAGAGACTAGTAATTAGTGCTCTGAGGAGAAAGGGGCACCACAGCTCTCCTACATCCCATGAAGCAGCCTCAGGCCTTTGTTTTGGTTTCTTTGCCCAAACCCTGAAAATCTTACAATAAGAGTAACCATATTTTTTAGCAAATAGCATTATGGTGCTTTGTGTTTTTTGACTCTTCATATCCAGTAGTAACTATAAACTGCTGGCACTGGTGCCAAGTTGGGTACAGAGAGATTTATGTTGGCAACACATGAGCTTCTGAGCTTTTTAAAATAAATTTGGCACCAGGCACTAAAGGGCTTCACCATTACTAATCTAGATGACATCCTTCTCTATCAGCAGATGAGTTTCAAAATTCCCCTCTAAACAAGTACTCCCAATTTATTTGTATGTTCTTCCATTAGATTAATGCATATAGGAAAAATTATCTGAAATCATCTGCAAACTCACTGCATTTTTCATTCACTACTTCTAATAAACTCCTGTCTGATGCCTTAGTGTGATGTAACTGTTGCTTATTATACTAATCTTAATCACATCCATTTTTGCTGTTGCCACCCACGCTTGCTTGTTGCCATTGTATTCAAGACTTCTCTAAACCCAGAAGCCTAAGGTAGCTGAGACCAGCAGCTGTCTTTTTAATTTCAGGTTCAGACAGTCTAGCACAAAGGAGCACTAGCTCCAGACTAGAGCACCTCAACATGCTGCAGCACTACAGATGTTAAATATCATAATAATGACTTGCATCTTCCTTACACAGTGATTATCAGCAAAGCTGTACAGCTTTCAAAGAACCCTTGTTTTCAGTTTTCACCAGCAGCTGAAGCAAAGAACACATTTCCATTACAAGATGAAGCTGTACAATTTCATCCAACAAATGATCTCACTCTGACCCTCACACTAACTTTGCTATTAAGCAAAAACAGGCACATTTTCAAATATTGATTCCAACTAATGTCTGATCCTAACAGGCATGATGTTATCAGGGCCCCACTATAATAGAAGGAGTGTCAGAGTTAAACAGAATAGGTTTAGATAAGATCACAATCTTCCTCACCATGATGTGATGATATCACTGAGTGAGTATAGTGTTTGAAGTAATTATCATTAATAGATATTGGCAACAGGAAGAGTGGTCTCTGCTAAGATCTGAACAAATTTCTGCATGATAAAATAGAACAAGTTTTATCTGAATGGTGGATAAGGATACGTTAAGAGACTTTGCTGCCTTTATTTTTTTTATTTGAAATGGTGGATATTGAACTAAGAGAGAAATATTGAACAGCAACATTGCCCTGTACCTTCTGTTTTGTGGCAAACTGCCACTTTAGTCTTCCTGCTGCTTTTCTGATGTCTACTTGACGAGACATCCCACTCCACGTTGTGTGGACAGACTCTGGTCCCAGACTCTGCCTCAAGAGCTCTGGCCACAGTCAATCTCACGATGCCCACCCTTGTTAGCAGAGAGAGTAGCAAGGGGCTGTCTTACAGGTGTGGGAAGCAAAGGGTCATCTTTCTAGACTTTAAGCCCTACAGATGTTTATTTATCTGCATTTTTTTTCAGGACCATGGGAGAGCTTCATGGTAGGCCAGCCTAGAAAACTGGTCTCTAAGGTAAAGGTGGGCTGTGGCAAAATCAGTAAGAGAGCTACAAAGTTGACAGACACCTGGCTTAGTTTTATTTCTGTCTCACCACTCATTCTGATCATGGTAGACCTTCTGCATGTTCAGAAAGAAAGTGGTACTATGAAAGGTAACACCAGCTCTGATGTGGCAAATTCTCTGTCAAACTCTTAAGTCTTTGTCCCCTGAAGCTATTAGCATGTAAAGGTAAAACATCACAGAATGAAAATAGTAATTTATAGCCCTGGAAAAAAATGTTATCAGCCTAGGAAAACTGAAAATACTGGCATTAAAAAAAATTAAAAAAAAAATCAGTTGATATTTATGTGTGTGCTTTTTGTAATGAAATAGCAGAAGCAGTGTCAAACTTTCACATAGCAAAGCCACAGAAAAATAATACATGATAAAAAGGTGCAATTCTAAACCCCTTTTAACCATTCATCATTAGCAGAAATAAGCAAGTGTGCAGCAACATGTAGAATTAAAAGGGCAAAATCTGATTTCCAAGGAGCAATGTTCTGTCTGTTTATTGTGATAATATTGAACTCTAATGTGCTATTTTTCATCCTTACAGCACTTAGCTAATTAAGTAAGTTGAAAAAAAAATCTAAATTAATAGAGCACTTGCCAAGATTACTCAAATATTGGTCTTATACACAAAACCCCACACACAGCTTTTCTACTTATCTTCATGTATTTGTCTTCTCAAATGTGTGATTAACTCCAGAGCACTGAAATCTTTTTGATTATCACTGAAGATGAATGTATCAGGACAATCAGCAGCATATGGAACACAGAATGCTGCCAGATGTTAACACACCAAAATAAAGCAGAACCATCCATGTACTCCCTATCTTGTCTAAAAATAATATACTCATTGACCTTAACCCTATCAAACCAGTCCCATCTTCAAGGTCAAATAAAATAACAAATATTTATCTTCTGTGGAGAGGTTTATAGGCTGTACTTGCAGTGTTCAGTGTCATGAAATGCTAAGCATACCTCAGCCCTGCTGCACAGAATGAAAGCTTAGGGTGTTCAGCACCTCCCACTGGTGCTTAGTGCTAGGCAAAAATCAAGTCTTAAGTGCAGTATTAATCACTATTCAAAATTTGTGGCCATCATGTATTCCTTTCCATGGCTTTATATTTTTTCAAAGACCATAAATGGAAAGAGAAAAACACCTAGTTAGAGTAAAAAATACAGGCATATAAACTGTGAGCTCTAATGCATACTTCAGCTGGAAGAGATTTGCCTCTGTTTTATGTTGTCTGGAAAAAAGTAACTTCAACAGTCCTTGCTACTGCAATTTCTTAATGATAAATGATATTTTTTCTAGTGATAATATGAAAGCAGTGTACTGATGCAGCTCTCATGAAGCTGGATATCATGCTGCAGTGAGCCATGCCACCCCCCTGAACATCTTCACTCTGTCCTGCAAAGCAGACTTAGCAAGTGCTCCTGTCCAGCAGCACAGCTCCATGACCATATTTCTGAAGAGTTCAGGAGACCTCACAGTCATAGCAAGCAAAGAATTAGACAGCTGGACATCTTTGGTACATGTTAGAAGGAAATGCTTATGAAAGGTCAGAAAAGCCATTTGGTCCCATGCATGCCACCAGCCAGAGCCAGCGTAGTAGGCACTACTACAAAGCCACTTAAACCTTACAAGTGCTAAAAATTGGCTTGGAAGAGGGAATGCAAGGAATGTTAAGGAGGCACAACCACACCAAGTGGTCTCACATTTGTGAGAGGTCAAGTTTCAACATATGGATATCCTCCTGATTTTCCACTGCTCAACGTGGTTTCACTTTCAAAAGTAATCAGTGCATGCACAGCCATTTACTACACACCCCTTAGGGATGCATGAAAGAGTACCACAAAATGAGGGCTGAGGATGCTGGTGATGCCAAGAGCCTCCTTACCAATGTTTCCACATCCAACCCATGGTGCATTCTGTTTTTCAGCCTGCCTAATCAGGGCTCCGGTACCTGATAGTGGATGACTGAGTACAGAAATGAAGATTCAGCGTCCTCCCTGAGGCATGCTGTACTGCCAGATCAAAGTGCACACATTTGGCATCCTGAAAATGCAATACTATTGTTCTCACTTTGCAAATCTCTGACACAGAAACCTGGGACAATGATCCTTACAGATCAAATACTATTTCTTAAAAAAGAGGTATAGAGTACTTAGAAACAAAGGCCTAAGAAAAGCTGAAAATAATACTTTGTAAAAACTACATTGATTCAATATTTGGTTATACACAAAGTGTTAATTCTAACTTTAGTTAGCAAGAAACTGGAGTGGGAAGAGAGAACATTCAGAAGAAAAAAAAAAAAGCTGCAGGCAACTGGGAAGGGATATGCCAAGGAAAGATAGCAATTTACTTCTGTATCTCCCAGCAAGCCCTTGTTATATTCCAATTAGATTTTGAAAACAGCACCCTGTACTGTTGTGACCAACTGTCTAGCTTTCTGTAATGTCCCATCTGCCATTTCCTAAAAAAAAAAGTGTCTCATTCTGGACCTTTGAAGTGAATCTTGAAAGATTTTAGCTACCTGCAGGTGTCTCTGGGCAGCTGAACAAGTGAGGTTGGCTGCAGACATTTCTCAGCATCAGGGTGCCAAAAGCCACAGGGTCATCTGCTCCCTTTCCTTCCCCCACACCATGCTTCAGTCTTGCCCACACCCCTCCTGGCTTCTTGGTCCAGCCTGTTCTTACACACACCAGAGATGGATTTGCTATAACCTCCTGAATGTCTTCCAGCCTTTCACTCTCAGAACTCTTAGGAAGCTCTTTCTCCTATCTGACTGAATCTCCCTTGCTGATACCTACAAGGTTTACCCAACACAACCCATCATATCCTGTTACAGACTACCACCCAGGTGGACATGAAAAGGGAGGGGAAACCCTCCACCACAGAAGTATACAGGATTAAGATGGTAGTTTGGCTTGGAGGAAGGTAGGTGGATTGACCAGAGAACAGAAACAGGGATATGGTAAAACAAGTGGATCTCACAAGAGGAGAACACTGTCTGGAATTTAGCAAATATGAATATGATATTTCTGCAGAAAACGCAACACATCCAAGAGGAAGAAACACCACCAAAGCAAAAAGACATGACTGTGGTAGAATGAAAAATTAATAGCAGTAGCAGAGCCTAGTCTGCTTCAACACAAGCAGAAAAGAAGAAACTGAGATATTTCGGACCTACTATTGTTTTCTGCTTTATTGCTCTCTTTCCTTTATGCTAATTTGTCCCAGTTTTCTTCCAAAAGTGAGGACAACAGCTTGCAGGAGGAGGAGAGAAGGAAAAATCTTTCTTCACCTCCCCAGCGCCAAGGCACACCTCCCTCAACTCCCCTAAACTTGTCTTTAATGTCCTCACACATGGCAGAAGTTCCTGTTCTGACTTTGGTCACTTAGATCAGAGACTGGCATGTGGAAAAGAAAGCTTAAAAAAAAAAAAAAGAAAAAAAAAATGGGGAAATGTGAGAATTGTAGAAATAAAAATAATTATAACTACTAAGATGGATGAGACTTTGATTAAAAAAGATCTGCTTTTCAGATATCAAGTGTCAAAGAAAGACATAAAAGATGAATCCATGACAAGAATTCTAAATTGCAAGGTATTTTCTGAGTTAGAATAATCTACATAAATGATGATGCCTCAAATGCTATGTAGTTTATTCTGATGCACCAGGAGCATTCAGACTGCTCTTCTTCCCTCGCAGCACAGAAAAGGCACAGTACTCTGCTCTGCAAAACTCAATTATTCCTTAAAAACGTTAAAAGAACTCAAAATAAAATACTACAGCCATATTTCATGCTTCATAATTTGTGTAGCATATTGTAAATGCACTGAACTATTTTCCCCTTCCCTCTCATGTGAAACACATGTGAAAAATGCAGAGGGCGCAAAAGTTTATTAATTAATGCTAAGTTATTTAATAGGGGACACAAATATCAAATCTGATGAGGCCATGCATATAATTTATCATCTATGGAATATCAAGACATGTAAAAAAACCTGTGAATCACAGGATCACAGGATGTTAGGGGTTGGAAAGGACCTCTGGAGATCTTCCAATCCAATCCAATCCAATCCAATCCAATCCAATGCAATCCAATCCCCTGCCAGAGCAGGACCATAGAATCCAGAACACTTCCAGACAGGGCTGGAAAGTCTCCAGAGAAGGAGACTCCACAACCTGTCTGGGGAGCCTGTTCCGGTGCTCTGTGACCCTTACAGTAAAGAAGTTCCTCCTCATGTTGAGGTGGAACCTCCTGTGCTGTAGTTTATAACCACTGGCCCTTGTCCTATCACAGGGCACAAGTGAGCAGAGGCTGTCCCTTCCTTCCTGACACCCAGCCCTCAGATATTTATAGACATTTCAGTCTTCTCCTCTTGAGACTAACCAGCCCAGGTCTCTCAGCCTTTCCTCACCAGGCAGTGCTCCAGTCCCTTCATTGTCCTTAGGTAGAGCAGTAGAGTACTAGCTGCAGCCTTTCCCCTGGCAGGGGCTGGCAGGGAGGGCAAGGATGGCAGGCAATGCTGCCTCCTGTGTGCTCTTCACAGCAGAGCCCTAGAGGCTGGAGTCTGAGGAGCCACAATGGGATTAGATTCATGAATTTGTTCTCTGAGCTTGATAAATGAGGTGCAGGACACTAACAAACCTCACTCAGCACTTCAGATCTCAGACCAGACTCTCTATTGCCCATATTTGAGTGCTGCACCCAGAGAAGGGCAAAATTTGCTACTGGCTATGTGATACTACAATTAAAAAAGGAGCTATAGCCAAATGGAGGAGAAAGTTCAGCAAGATGTTTGTCTCTCAAATAAAACTCTGATTTTTAGGACCTACCAACAGCCAGCACTTTCCTCTGACCAGAACAGGCTATTTCTACACACTCACAAGCACTCACATGGTGTGCATCTCTATGCACAAATATATATGTACACACCAGACTTACATTTTAAAAAGCTATTAATGCACTTCCAGTACACTCATTGTACTACTTGTAAATATTCAGGGTTTTTTCCTTTTTGAAACATTCAAAGCCATGATTTCAAACGACACAGTTGATTTGGCAGACAATGAAACAACCAGAAATACCTTTTTATTTCCACCTTTCTTGAAAATGTACAGCCTATTTCTCTCAAGCATATTCAGAAAGGGAACTGATCTTTGGCATTTCATTCATTCCATCACAAGCAAGCCACAAGCAGTCACTGTCTTCATTGAAACCACAGATTCACTTCTTTACTTCAAACCATTGTTTAAAAGAAAATCAACAATAATTGTAAATCTTGTTACTGCCATTCTGATTTAGTATCTTGGTCTGCACTTTTATTAGTACAAACTCATTTTGACACCATCAAAAAATGAATTTTCTTTTCAGACCAGAACTTTTCCTACAGCACACTATTCCAAAGGACTGCTCACTAGTGCCCCTGGAAGTCTTATGGAAAGCATCCATTGATGTTTCATAATCAGATGTCACTTGTATGCCCAGACAGTACATCTGGACTGAGTGCCACATAAGTGTGCTTTTCTCTACTACCAAGGTACACTAAAGACTAACTACCCTTGGGCAGGCATAGCTCTACATGTAGTTGCCCCACAGAAACCCAGGAGCAGCCAGGACATTTTGTTTTCTAGTGGTCAAAGACAGAACACAAGCCTCCAGGCCTTTCAGTTCAGTGTCCCCTGTAACTACCAAATTCAGGGCTTAACAATGCAAATCTCTTCATAGACACAAGCACCTTCAGAGCTTTGTCTTCCACTGAAATGATGGAGGTAGAATTTCCTATGCTTGTTCTATGGATGTGAAACTACTGAAAAAAACCCAAATGTGTCAACATTTTAGAAACTGAATTCTATTTCAGAGTGACAAAAATTATATTCTTCAACATTTAGAGAGAAGTCATTTCAAAACCTGCTGAATATTTAAACCTGACATCTTATATCTGCTTAGTCTATAATACATATGTGTCATAAATAAGAGGAAATATCATCATAAAAAACATGAATTTTAAAAATTTCCTTAGAGGACAACATGAATGTTAAATTCCTCATCTTAAACTTGGGTGTTGAAGTTGTGCTTCTTAGGTATTTCAGTGTCCTGAGCTACATAGATGACTTTAAATGGAGCTAAATTAATCCCTTCTATCACCCCCAAGTTTTCAAATAGGACTACATCCTGTTCTAAAAGTTGTGTTACAAATTCAGCAAAATCAACAACAGCAAGATAAGCATTTGAGTGGTGAACCTACAGTGCAGTGAAGATTAGACTAGATGACCACTGTCTAGCAGCATCAGAATGTGTTGCTACTGCACAGTTTATTGCAGTGGTTCTCTCTGAACAGCTTAATAGTGCTGTAGGTGCTCCAGTAGACATTGGCTTCTCCGGGCTTTCCCCTGTGTCCTCAAATGGAAAAGCCTGGCGCTAGCAAATGGGGTCTTCCACTGCTTCTGCTGCCTCAGAAGCCCTGAACCCAAATTTTCTTGCCTGTTTTCAGTTCCAGGCTCCTAACTTGGCCTCAGCCTTTCTGCCTAACTGTCCCTTTGTGCCTAACTGCCCCTTTCTGCCTAACTGTCCCCTTGCACTGTTCTCAAGAGCTCCCTGGCAATGTGCCCAGGGTACACTTGGAGCAGGACCTCCTTCCATCCCTTATGGAAGACCATTCTGGCTGATGACATGGATGTCCACATCACCTTGGACATTCTCCACCTTTTCTAAATACTTCAGCCGGTATGAAGTGGCCAACGCTGGCACTTGCTGAGGGCATCAGTGCATCACTGTAAGCATCACACAACGTGCTGCTACCTTAATGTCTGCTCATGGTTGGGACAGAAAGAAGTTGTTCTGAACATGAAGAGTCCGACAGTAACAGCAGCAAAAATAAGAAATGCTTTTGTAGTCACCTGAGGTACTGAAGGTATAAATCTACTGCAACAAGGATGAGAATCAAGGTTCATTACTCAATTTCTTGTAATTGCATATGAAAATGGCTCTGTGCTGACAAAAGCCAAAAACCCCATTTGCAGGTAAATATCTAAAAATAAAACGTCTTATTTCTTTCCGTCCTTGACCAAAAGAACCAAAGCCTACAGCAGACGACGGATAGACTACTGCCTGCCTGAGCCGCACAGGAACTCCAACCAACACGTCCAGAGCACCCTCGCACTGCACCTCTGAAGCTGAAAGTTGCTGGCTACTACAGACACCAGGGTCTTGACCTGAAGTCACCAGCCACAGCTTAGTGAGTGTGCAACTTAACTGCATTCTGAACCTTGGGTCCGCAGTCCTGCACATGCTACCCAGTCAAGCGGTTTCATAAGGATATCTTCCAGAAGTGTTGCTCTGGTGCTGAACCTCCCAGATCCTATTAAAGAGGCCCTGCTGTATCCCACTGCCCAGCCCTGTACACCTCTTTCTCACAGATTCCCTTCACAGCCACACTGAATCCTCTTTTCCTTATCAGGCTGATACAGGCCTGCCCACACACTCCTCCGTGTGACAAGATGATGAGAATGGAGGTTAGGATCCAGCTGCTCATTGTTTTGCTGCGCAAAACCCTGCCATGGGCACAGATTAACACCAAAAACTACATGGCAGCAGCCAAGGGAAAAGGCCTTTCACAGTTGCCTCCACACAACTAGTGGAGCCACGGCATGAGCTGCTGCTTGACGCCCATCATACACAATTCAACACTTTTCTTTCCAAGGGTCTCATTCCCACCAAGTTGTCTCCTCAAACAGGGAAAATATTTCCAGCTGGAAAAAACAAGAAAATGGCTTTTGCTTAAACAGGCTGCTAGTGCCTTGAATTTAAGAGCTGGTTATAGACAGTGGTTATTCTTTCCATGGATGCTATGATCAGCCTAGAGGGGTCTTCCACTCCTCTCACCTGCCTGTTCACATTCCACTTGATGTTGGGGAAAATCCACTTTCCTCTTAAAGACAGGAATTACAAGCTACAGGTTTCATTCTTAGAAATGTATTCCTCTCATCTCACAGGTACTCACAAACTACTCCAAATTCTGTGAAGCACCAAGGCTCAAAGTTGGAGGTTTCATGGCAAATCTAGTGATTAAATCATGACACTGTCATTGTAGACTTCTCACCAGCTGTAATGGAAAGCAGCATTGTACAAAACTTTATGACTTTTGTTTGTCAAACCAGCAAGATCCTATTCAATTTCAAACAGAATCTGGAAGCATATAGGTGATCTTGCTGTAAAGCAAGAGAATGAGCTCTGATTTTAGAAGCACACTTTCTAGGTTTGGAAAGATACTCCTGTGTACTTCATTCTCTTGCTACCATCAATTACTATGGAGCAGTTAACGTTAAGTGGAAGGCAATAATCTCTATGCCCAATAGTGCAGATGGATCCAAACTAGGTACCCAGCTGAGGGCAGGAGAACTTTGCCAGTTTGCAAAACTACAGGAATGGATTATTAAAAGTACTCTAAATCTGAGTAAAGTATCTAAATAGGTATCTGTAACTATTTAATAATGATATGAGGAGTTCATACTGAAATGGAAATTAAATGTCTAAATCTAAAGTTTTAAAATCTGTTAAAAACAAGGTTTTCAACATTAAACCCAAAAATTTCTGGTGCAGATTGTTTCATCAATAGTAACAGTAATGTGATGGGGAATTTGATTACACTGTAATTCATGAGTACTGGCTTCTAGATGAGAAAAACAAAGAACTTTAAGTCACTGTGCTCAGCCAAGTCTACCACCAGAGTTTGAGTACTCTGCATTCCTGATGCAGGTCTTGCTGCACCGTATCTCCCAATACTGCTGCAGCACTGCTGATGAAGTCAACAGCTGCTATTCCTATTGCAGCTGTGAACAGCACCAAAGTAATTTTTGTTCAAGGTATCCAGCCTTCCACTACTCTACCTTCCACTGTTTTTTTAATGTATTTTAAGACAAACTTGAAAGATCTAAAAAGCATTTGACATCTGGCACAGCGACTCAAGTAATTATTGTGATGAATTAATTAGCTTGATCTGTCCCTTGAGCCACTAGCAGTGAGACTGGATTCAGCAACACAGCACTGCCTGAAATAAGAAGCACTTCAACTGCATATTACATGGACAGGCTGTACACAGAGCAGAGTATGGAGTAGTAGGTAACTGTTATAGCTAGGTAGTGAATCCTGTGAGGTACTCACGCTGCTAGCACAGAAGTCAGGTAAGATACTTGCAGTCAGCTACAAATACAGTTTCCAACAAAGAGACTAGCTGCAAGAATTGTGGTATTTACTCACCTTAGGTTCCCTGAATTTTTCTTTCCTTTCCTCTCAGTTCCAAGAATTCACCTCAAAGCTCTTTTCCAACAATTACCTGATGTTTTTAACAGTGAAATGTTCTCAATTAAGGAATGTACTAAACCTACTGTCAGCTGCTAATGTGGAAGTTTGAATGAATGTAGGGAGGTGAGGCTCTACTCAAATGAGCTTTCCAAAACAGACATAAATAACCTGAACTGTAACAGTGTGAGAGCTGAAATCCCCGTCCTACACAGACAGTGCACACAAATGCAGCTCCTCTTATGAACAACAGAGAGCATGTAGCTAGTGAAAAACATAATTGTGTCAAGCAAACAGAAAAATCATAAATAAAAGAGAATTGTTTCAGGGGAAAAAAAAAAACAAACATAAAAGAAAACTATGTAGAAGCTGGCATTGGGTTTCTGTGGCTTAAACAGTGAAGTTGTATCAAAAGGTTTACATTTCTTCACACAGCATTTGAAAGTAACAAACACAGGACTACAGGAAACATCTGATATTTGGGAAAAAAGAAACAATACTTAGAATCACAGAATAATTCAGGTTGGAAGGAACCTCTGGAGGTTGTCCAGTCCAAACTCTTATTCAGAGCAGGGCAAGCTTCAAAGTCAGATCCAACTTCGAAGCTAACTCAGATTGCTCAAGATCAAATCTAGTTCAGTTTTGACTATCTCAAAGGATGGAGTTGCTCAGAGGACAAAACAACATTGCTGAAGACTACAATTTTGTTTCCAGGAACTTTTTTCAGATCTACAAATGCCTTTATATTAGTAGGCAAAACAAAAGTAAAATTTTCCAAGGGTTAGCAAAAACAGACTTCATGGGTTCTAATTTGACAAGAAACAAAAGAGTATCTTTCCATCAGAGTAAGAAAAAAAAGTCCTGAAGATTCTCATCCCACATCTCTCTGAAATACTTTGAGGAAGTTGCTCTAATCCCATTACAATCATCAAATGAAAAAGTCAGCTCTGCTCACTGCTTAATTGTAAATTAATTTAAACCAAAATATCTTAGCTAAATGTTTTGGGGTTTTTTAACAGTAAAAGTGGTATTTACCAAGTATTAACAGACCTTAATATATGCTTGTGCTACCAAAGGAGAAGCAAGCTCCTCTTAGAATGACTGTGGTTGCTCTCAATCTCCTTCAGAAAACAAAAAAGAAACAATAGGATCAACTGTGGTCATGTTGCAAATTCATCCTAATCCCTGACAATCAATTTTTGTAGTGAAGGGTCGGCCAACACCATCCCCCATACTCAAACACTGCATTACAGACAGGGCAACAGGGACAACACAAAGCTAGCATTTTTCCTGGGGTCATATGTGGACTGACTTTGTGCTACAATGGGACCAAGGTTTCTGTTCTGTGGAAGTTTATGGGAGTAGTAATGCTGAAATCTAGTTAAATAACTTTTCATGAAAAAGATCTTGAGAATGCTGATAGAACAAGAATAAAATAGATGAAGAAATAAAAATTAAGTAGATAGAGAAAATGGAAAGAGGTTGTTTGAACTGTGCAGTTTCCTTATTCTAACAAGGAGGTGCTTTGAATGTCCTGTACTCTTGAAAATCTCTCCTTTATTCATGTGTTTGAGTGGGAAATCTGAACTCTAGGAAATGGAGTCAGTTTTCATGCCACTTTCTGCAACATCATTAGGAATTTTGATTAACAAATTATGCTAAAAAGTCTACAAATTATGTAGATCCAAAGGGACTACTATGTACCTGAAAGAGTGCTTAACTACAATTTGACTATGAATATTCACAGAAAGTGGCATGCATACTATCAGCAAGCCCTTAGAAACAAAACAACAAACAAGCACAGGTTCCCCTGGGCAGAGTTAAAGACTACCGATTTCTGCCCTTTTCTCCCAGGTCTGCACAATCCCTCTCTCACGCTGTCCCAGATGGTACTTTAGCAACTCAACACTCCCTACTCCCTTGAGGTCCTCAGAGGGCAAGTCTGGGAAGCTTCTCCATTTACAGCACAGAAGTATCTACTCCAAGTGCATGTAACACCTTTCTGCAAAACAGGTCTTTATGCCAATCCATTCATGCAAAGTCTGTCACAGCAGTGATCCAGCTAAGATACTGCTTCTTCAGAAGTATCTCACAGAGCACTGCATGTCCCAAGACTGTCTGAACACTTCTAGAGATATTAATTGCTTTTTTTTCAGTGTAGGGTCACCTTTCCAGAATGTTCTCACAAAATCTGGACTATATACAAACAGTATTGAAGCTCAGACTTCAAACCAATGCAAACAAAAATGCAATGAAGACCTATGAATGACATGATTTCCAGTGCACTGATGGGAGACCAGCACAGCACTGCCTTTAAGTGTCATGGTCCCCACACTTTCTGCAATCAGCATCAACAGAATAAACGTGGCTAACTGAGAATATATTGTTTAACAGGTGCCTCTTGGTGTCTATTTAAATAATTTTAATCAGAGGGAAGATCTTGCTGTATTCAGTGATATAACAAGAAGGCAAATTTAACACATTTTACACTAATGCAGCTCTTTATTTTCTATTCTATCCATTAGTGTAAATTCAGCATTCAGCCATCAATGCTATGAAAAATTTTCAAAGCCACTGAAAAAAAATCAGATGTTACTGCTGACACACAACAGCTTGGCTCAGCAAACAAGGAAGTGACATTTCCCTTCTGTAAAACAACCATTAACCTGTGCTCCAAATAACTTTCTGTGGACGGCTGCCATAGATGAACTAACTGGAGAAGAGCCAAGTTGCACTGTCCATGCGAGCTCGCGGTGCCTGTTTTCAAGTGCTCTGGCTGAAGAGCAACCCAGGCTATTCCCTGCAGAACAACACACAGCGTAACCAAGCGAGTGTCTGGGAGCATCTACATACCAAGGTGTTATTATTCAGATCCATCTTCCCAGCAAAGGGTCCCCACATTGTTCCAACCGGAAGCTGCTGCCGGCTCTGAATCTTGCGCTCTCCGTCTTTCTGGACCACCTCCAACTCCCCTGCAAACAAAGAGAACAAGCAGCGTTGAGAGTGCTTTTACTTGTGCCTTGACAACAACCACCTCTGCCTTTGTGTTGGCTTTATACACACAATGTTCTGAGGACCCATATAATGAGAATTAATTATGCTTGTCTGAAAAACAACCGATCTTCTCATCCCACGACAGAAAAAAAACCCACAAAAACCTGTTTCCCTTAGAATTATGTTCAAACTTGGTTCAGAAACTCCCAGTCCTTTCTTGCATCGTTTCACATGCATTAGAGGTTTTTAAAGGCATTGTTTTATTCAGAATAGTGGTTTCATTAAAGTTCTTAAGAAATGCAGAGAATGGGGCAGATGATAGCTGCAGAGTGCAGCAGCAGCCAGACCTGGTGCATTAACCTCCTCGATGCGTTTTGCTTTCACAGGATCACACGTTCTGAAGCATTCAGCTACTAAAATACAGAGAGACCTACCAGACAGTAAATTAAATCCACAATCACACTTACTAATTTTGAAGAAACTACTAAAAACATCTCACTACAATGAAGAAGAAAAAAAAAAAGATTTTGCAAGCACCAGCATTTCAGAATTCAACCCAAAATAATTGAAATTGTTAGCTTAAGGTTTCAACACAAAATATATAAAAGTAATGGGGAGGCAACACATTGTATTTTTTTTTCAGTGTGCACTAAATTATCTTTTTTTTTTCTTTTTTAAGTAAGGACTTCAAAATTAACACTTAGAGGTGAAATTGGGACTTGATCGCATTTTAACTGTCCCTTTTTTTTTCAAGTGAAAAGAGAAATAATAATACACAAATGAACATTACTGTGGAAAAAGAAAAATTCAGGTCCAACCTTTCTTCCCAACATTTTTCACTCCATTTCAGGATTTAAAAAATAGATTAGACAACATTTATTTGAATGCATTCTCTCCAAGAAGCCTATTTTTCTATTAAAAAAATGTTTCAATTAAAAATGCAGCAACAGTTATGTTTCTATATACAACTTCAACATTATTTTCTAAACCAATTCAAATGAATTCTAGTTTCAAACTTCAAGGGGGACAAAATGGCACAAGGTGTCGGGGCTCACCTCTGCTTTTCTTGTTTAACTGAAATTTCACCTGCTGTTGCACTTGCAAGCTTTGGCCTTCCTGAAGGTAGAGGGGAAATCTGTTGTTCTCACGAACAAGTTCCCCTTGACTGTGCTGTAGCCATGATTTCTCCTGACCTATTTTCCCTGCCTGCTGAAGCCCTTTCCTCCCTTTCTATACCAAGCAGATGCAGCAGCTATTCCTGCCTTTTGCATCAGCATGTCCTCTCACCACATCCCTACCCCAAATCAGGAGCATGCTTTTCCACAAACAGGGGAAAGTTCAACTGTGCAAGAAGTCAACCTGTCCAAGATTTAAAACTGGCACTTGCTGTGAAATGAACCTTGGGCTGGAGGAAGTGAGTAAACCTCCTGGCTTACAGGCAGTCTCCACAGACTTCCCCAAGCTAACCATTCCCATGGATGACTGGATTTACATTGCAGACAGGCTGCACAGATTTCCCTTGTTTGCAGGGGTTAATCTCCAGCAAGAGAAGGCTTGGCTCCAGTTTCCATTTTGAAGCACAGAAATCTCAATTTCACTTTGGAGTACTGCAGAGCACAAAACTACGTAAAACTGTGCATCAGATCCTTCCTGCACAGTGGAACAAACATAGGAAACAGAGCTGTAGCAGTTTACAAAAGCTTGAACGTGTGCAGGTGAATCCTCATCGCGACAGTGCTGTGACACTTTAAAAGGCAGTGTGTGAGCAGGGAAGCTTACAGTTTAATTATAGCTAATTTACACACTGATATATATGCAGCCAAACAGAGTCATAAAAACCCAAGCACAGTGTTTTTTCCCCTCTCACAGACACGTTGTTACAAATTGTATTAACTTTTAAACATCTCTTTTTATGTTAATTATGAAAGACAGCAGCATTTCTGGTATTGCAAAGTAACGTGTTGATCACTGAAGCATACTGCAGCTTCTTGTCTCTGCACAGACAGGAAAACTTCAGCATTTGCTTGCTTTTACACACTAAACCCCAGCCATGTCTATGGACGTGTCACATTTAACTGATACCGGAGGAATCATGAGAATCTTTGAAAACCCTTTTAAAAAATAATTCAGCCTCCCTTTCTGCCACTGACATTTTTCATTTGAAAAGGGTTCAGACACAGTCAAACAGTGACTCCTTATCTGCACCTGTGGATTTACAAGCAGGCCTGTCTTTTAATGGATTAAGAACGACAAACTTAGGGCAGATCATCCAGTGATATCCAAAAACCTACCTAAGTTCTAAGGTACACATTACTACATTTTAAATAATATTATTGCCAGGAATCTTTTACCTGGTAGGTAAGTTCAGGTTTGAGGCAAACATAAAACCAAGCAATGATTTTTCTAAAGCTGCATTTTTTTTAACTCTAGTTGGTAATTAAGTTCATAAGCATGCTTTTTTTTTTTCCTCCTTGCAGTCCCAAGCTGTAGCTTGGGCAATACATTTCAATACGTATGAACACACTGAAATACACCACAGGAGGGGTAACATCATGCTTCATGAATTGTGCTGAAGCAGCTGCATTTTGCCCTGCACTTAGAACACCATCAAAGAGTAGCAGACTGCAGACAGGGTTACAAAACATTTTGCTGCCTAACCTTCCTGATTCCCTTAATCACAATTCTTCAAACGAGCTAATACTTTTCTCTGGTCATCCTGACCAGCAGCCATTTTCATGCTGTGGGTGAGTGTTACAGCTAGGAAGGAGAAGTGGCTTCCACCTTTTGGCAAGCAGGATTGGTTATATTTGTACACGGTGCACTACATTACAATTTGATCCTTGGCAAAGATTCTTTTTTTTTTTCTCTGAACATCCTTGTTTGCAGAAGAAAAAATAACACAGAGAGCTGTAAGTTAAAAAAAACCCAACACTGCACATCAGGGTCTACAAGCATCAGCAAAGATATTTTTTTTTTCCTTTGTAAAATCCCTGGCTAGGTTCTTTTGTCTGCTTTAAGCAGGAAGGCCAGGGACTGGTACGAGGGAGGTTTGTAGAAGAAAGATTGCAAATGTCACTATTAAAAATCCTCTCCCGAATTCCCTTTACCCCACAGTGGGGAGCCTGCAACTTTCCTGCATTCATTTACAACACTTTGCTCCTTTGAAATCTCTTTTTTGGGGAAAGGTATCCAAACTGCAGCAACAGCAGGGCCCAGACTTACTGATGAGAAGGGGGCTGGCCTCTGCTCACTATCCTCTTCCCATGAAGACCCATCTTTAACTGGTGACACCACACCTGTGGCCCTGAGCAACTTGTGACCTCAAGAGAGTTTGCTGGAAAAAAGAACCTCACCTTGTGACTCTTAATTAAAAGAGTTTGAAAAATGTGTCAGTAAGGCAAGATTTTCCCCTGCAGCCTCAGAAGCTCAGATCTAAATCAGAAGTGCTCTCTGCAGCCACCGTTCCTTGCAAAACTGCTCAACACCTTCAGAGATTACATTAGGAGAAGGAAGAGGATCTGAGATTTTATTGCCTATCACCACTTGCAGTAAGAAGCATACAGACTCAGCAGCTACTGACTCTTCACAGGTGCTTGTCCATGGAGATCCCATAGAGCAGGAAGAGAAGGAAAGACAGAACAACTACTGCAGCTTCCTCTCATCTGTGCCCCAGCACAAGGAAAGCAGAAATGTTTGTGCAAAACAATTAGGAGTTTCTAGTGATCAGCAGTTGTGACAGCCCACCTCAGTACTGAACACTGAACATCATCTTTCCTTCATATTACAGCAAATTGTAATAAATAGAATTCATACACCCCTGGGAGTCATCATTCCTAGAAATTGTATTTTGCCATTTTCATCTTAGACTTCTCAACCATCAGATTCAAAGAGACAGGAAGAAGTATAACTTCTTGAAGCAGAAGCAGCACTAAGAAATGTGAGGATAGAAGAAGCAATGTCCTGCTCTCAGTTTCTGTGAGGCAGGTAAAAAACATTACTTAGGAGACATTCTATTTAATGATATTTACTTCCTTTTTCCTTGCTACAGAGAAAGGGTGGATTGTTGGGGTTTTTTTTTCAGCTTGTTCTTCAGGAACACACTTATTCCAGCTTGCTGAGTAAATTTATACAAAATATTTGAGACACACAGTAGAGGCTAATCAATTTTGGTAAAAGATAATGCTGTTAGTGCTGTGGGCTGTTTCTCTTATCTTGTTGATGTAGCATACTTTTAAAGTCTGTGATTACTCAAAGACTTATGATAGCTGCACTGTAAAAGAAGCCCCAAGTCATGACTCAGTAGTAGAGCTACAAAACATCCCATGGCTTTTAAGATATTAGGCCACCTCAGTGGATACAAAACCAGAATGAAAGGACTCCATCTAGGATTCTTTTTTTTTACATATAGGTACTGTTTCAGGGCTGCCACATAGGGCTTGCATAAAACAGAAGGTAAAGAGGCCAGTTCAGCTCTGTCTTCTTCTACAGCAGTATCAGAGTAATGATGAAAACAACCACAAAACATGTGCTCTACAGAGGGACCCAAACTACAGCTTTCAGCCCTTAACAGGGTTTGATCACAATTCAAATACCATTAGAATTCAACTGTACATAGTATTTCTGAAGAAAGCAATACTGGCTCCCATCCACCCACCCACATTCTGGAACAAGAAACAAAGGGCTGTGTATCTAAAGGTGCACAAGGAACGGTGCTGTGGAGGGGGGAAAAAAAGGTGAACTACTTCATTCAGAAATAAGCATATCCAAATTTATGAACAGTTAATGTTTCTAATCAAGTCACTGAATGCTTTGGCAGTAGTTTGTTTTGGGTTTGGGGGGGAGGTTGGTTGGTTTTTTAATCAGGAATAGCGTTTAAAGTGGAATCAGTTAAAAAGAATGAGTAAGCTCCTCCTCTGCTCTAATTAGAGACTGGTTATTTGACATCATAGGGCTTTACCAACCTTCCACAAGCAAATGGCTCCTTCTAGTGCACAGCCACCTGGCTCTCCAATTAATAGTTCTGCATGGTAAAAAAAATCATGTATGTTGTAGTTTCAAGTAAGAACTGCTCTGAAGTCAGAGTGAGAATGTTAAAATCACTCTCAGAAGTTCAGTGCTGCCCAGCCCACAGCCCAAGACCTGTCTGCCATCCCTGCATGCACAGGAAGGAAAAATCACAGAATTGCCAGGGTTGGAAAGGACCTCAAGGATTATCCAGTTCCATGGACAGGGACACCTCACACCAGATCAGGTTGCCCAGAGCCACATCCAGCCTGACCTTAAAAACCTCCTGGGATGAGGCTTCCACCACCTCCCTGGGCAACTTGTGCCAGTGTCTCATTACCCTCATGGTGAAGAATTTCTTCCTAACATCCAATCTGAACCTACCCATTTCTAGTTTTGCTCCATTCTCCCCAGTCCTATCAGTCCCTGACACCTCAAAAAGTCCCAATTAGTATCTGGCTGGTAATTAACTCCTCTTTAACAAATGTTTGCACACAGTTCACTGGCAGTAGAGAACTCTCCCATTTCCATTTCTGCGATCCTTAACAAGGTGGCTTCGATATTAAATGCTCACACACTGGCTCAGCAGACAAAGTGCATTAGTGAGACACCTCCTCTAAATTCTCCTCCCTCAATTTTCAAGTCTCTGAGACATAACACACACACTAAACTACAGTTTTGAACATAAACTTGAAATACGACGTTCTCTATTCAAGCACTCCAGTCCAACCCTGATAAATCAGGCTGGCCATGCAGCGATCTTATCCTTCCTGACTCTTTAATAAATCGACCCTGGGAAGTTCACGCTGTTGGAAGTTGTCACTAAATGAAATTGTGACCTTATCCGATGTGTGAACTTATCCTGCTGACAACTACATTTATTGTGTGCATAAGCTGGGGGGGTTGAGGGGGGGAAGGATAAAAAAGGCTTTTTGATAATTGTGATCTTAGCCATATGCAATTTTAACAGATGGGATTTTTTTGATGTTCCATTAATGATCTGCCTATGATAAGACTCTACTCAGGGGGGGAAAAAAAAACACTATAAAAAAACCAAACCAAACCAAACCAAACCAAACCAAACCAACCAAACAAACAAACAAAAAAACCCAAATGTACTTCATAGGTAAGTGGTAGGGGGACTGGTAAGTGGTATGAAAAGTGAACAAAGAGGTACTGGCTGACAGCAGCGAATCAGAAGCTATTAGCTTAACATGAAGAGCTTTGAATTAGCTTATAATTGCACTGGGAAAGATAACATAATGGAGGTGGCAAAATAGAAACATTCCTTTTCCACAGCACTCATTCAATAGCCCAAAAACTCTGAAGCAAGTAGCTGAGAGACTGAAGCAGTAACCCAGAATATGGCACTTCATGATGAATGAGTGAATACTGCCTCCCAGTCCACCACTGGCAGGATGGCTGCCACTGCTAGAGTGGAAGGATATTGGGTAACAGGCAATTCACAGAATCATAGAATGATAGTCACAGCATCATAGAATACTTTGGAAGGGACCTTTAAAGAAAGGTCATCTAGTCCATGAGCAAGGATCTTTTCAACTAGATCAGGCTGCCTGGAGCTCCATCCTACCTACAATCTGTTTCACAGACCTGCAGGTTCTCTGTAGGATGTAAGAAATTTCCTCATCTTACTAGAAAGCCATACATAAGGTCACAGAGTCCAAACAGTAATGGACTAAATTACAACCAATCTTCAAGAGAAATTTTACAATTTGCTTTGCAAATAAAATTGCAGCATTCACAGAGGGTTTCAAATAAAACAGAAGTTACTTAGGTTGTCCAGTAGCAAAGGTAACATTTCATTTTGCTGCCCCAAAGAGGAGAAAATAGGGTCAGGGCACTGTTAGGATGAGAAGGATGGAAGGAGGAACAGACTTGGGACTGAAAGCTGAGGAAACAGCCCTGTGAGAGGGTTACTATTCTGCTGCCACTGAGGGGGAGGAGGGTTTCAGAACAGAGTAGACTTCCTCCTTTCTCTGAAACAGTTGCCATGCTCCAGCACCTCATCCCCCTAACACCAACCCTTCATGCTTCAATCCCTCCTAAGGAGAAAGGTGAACCAGACCTCTGAGCACAACAGCCACAAGGAAAGTAGACACAAGGATAACCCAGAGGTAGCTATTGCTCTAAACTACTGCTCTCCTTTCCCTACACTTAGCAACAGGTCTGCAGAGCAAACCACTCCAGAGAAGCTGCCACATGCCACTTCCTAACTGAGCTGCCTAACCTTGCCCCATCTTGCCAAGGCTCCCACAGGGCAGCTGTGCACGCTAGGTAAGGATGGGGAAAAATATTCTTCTCTATTTTCTGCAACAAAAATCTTGCTGCTCCCCACCTTTCTTTAGAGCCCTGAAAGTCAGAAGAAGAGTTTCTTTCTCTCTCCTACCCACTGCTACTACGGCAAATGGCAGCGAGTGCAGGTGCAATCCTTATCTGCAACAGTGCAATAAACCAGGCAATAAAGGCAAGAATATTCTGAAAGTGAGGAAAAGATTAGGCAAAAATACAGAGAACAAAAGATCATACAGGAGGTGGATTAAAAAACAAGGCAAGAGAGAGGAAGTCTAGGGAAAGAATCATTAAGATCCATCTTGGGTCTGATCAGGATGCAAAGACAAACTGGAAATCCTGGAACAGAACATATGCAAGAAAACTAGGTATGCAGAAACCTTGCCACGGTGTGAGAAGATAGCTACAGGTCCAGGCCCAAAACATCAGGACGGAAGTGCATGATTTCACATTTGAAACAGAATGTAACCGCTATTATCCTTTTGTAGCCAAGACATCTGCCATTAGAGTGCTTAATTCCTAAACTAAAGCAGCACTTAACCTAGTATCTCACTGCTCAGCTGGGTCCTGGCTAAACCGAATCATGAAAGCCATGGCTACACCACACCCAGTGATGTGATTCCACCTGCAATCTGTCCAACCCATTCTCTACCTCCAAGCAGCCAGATCACCATGTAGGCTACCAAACTTCTCTGAAGAAAAGGTCGCGTTAATGGTCATTAAGTCTACACTAGACTCCAGCTATGAGCACCACAGTGGCACGTAGCCCAGCCTGTTAGATGTGACCTTATGGGTACAAGAGCCGCTGCAGATTCCCAGCTGCAATGCAGACCTCACTTCAGTGTTGTGAGGATAGGTTATGCCCGGCTGCACAGGCTTCAGAGACCATAGTTTGAAAAGGTGCAAGCAGGGATGCTTCAGAGCTCAAAGCTGTGCTCCTTCCATAAAGTCTTTGCTTGCTTACATAAAATGAACACAAAGGAAAGAATTTTACATTCTTATAGTGCCTCACAAGCCTGTAAAATACAGGGTTTAGGAGGAACCCAAGATCCCACACCAAGTCAGAAAAACACAGATCTACAGTGATGAACATATTTCCATGAGTCTGATATGACAACACAACCCCTAAATTTTGGGGGGTTGAGGGGGCTGGGAGGAGGGTGATTAAATGTTAAATAGCACATCAACTGAGTAACTAATACACATACAGCTCATGAAAGACTACAGAGCTGTCCAAGTATGCCACCACAACAATTTTTAAGGCTTAAGCTGAACTATTACAAAGTACTATTTTTTTCTTGGGAGTCAGGAAAGGAGCACATAATGAAGACTGCTGCTAGAGTTTGATTAGCTTTTTAGTAGAACAGACTCTTCAACAGCTTTTCCTTTGTTTGGACTGCTTTGTTGAACTTAACAGAAACCTGCTCAAAGAAAAAAAATGAGAGAGAAGCAGAAGGAAAAAGACATTTACTCGAGATACACTAAAAAAGCCAAAGAACTGTTCACTTGCTTCAAAGTCAAGGTGCATATGACATGAAAAATCCTCTGCTCTTATCAGCATCTGGTCTACAGAGGCAAAACAAAGCCAGCCATCATGGCAAAATCCTGATCCTGAGACAAAATTTCAAAGAGCCCACCATTAGTTTTCAGTCTGAGAACTCACTATGAGAACAATTCAGACCTCTGCTTTTAAAG
The DNA here is from genome assembly GCF_027791375.1 of Indicator indicator. Classification (NCBI taxonomy): domain Eukaryota; kingdom Metazoa; phylum Chordata; class Aves; order Piciformes; family Indicatoridae; genus Indicator; species Indicator indicator. The sequence goes on along the minus strand of NC_072021.1, from coordinate 28,825,714 downwards.
TCTAAATCTCCTACAACAACAAAAAGGATTATTTTTGTCTGTCTTGATAATTTTCCATGTTCACATTTGGATACACAGTTCAAATTATTTTTTTATTCCCTATGTATGCTCAGATGAAAACTGGAGTGGAATCACTTGCAAAAATACAGAAAGGCAATCAGTGCAGCTGAAGAGCCCTCCCTGCAGTTTTCTGGGAGAGGAACACTGCAAACTCAGTGCTCACATGGGCACTCCATACTGACAAAAATTATTCCCAATCAGGTTCTAACAGTCTGCAGACCCAGTGGGTTGAGTAAGTTCTTTATGCCAGCTACACGCAGCTTGCACAGCTTCGCTCCCTCTCTCTCCATCACGAGTACACATGATACAGAAATGCCAGACTTGGCAAGAGCAGGCTGATGATATTACTGAGGAGGGTTTTCTTGATAAGATCATCACCTGTTTCTGGACTCTTGGGTATGCTCCTTTCCTCAGCAGAGGAATAGTTGCCCCTGATAAATGTCCCTTTGTGTGCAGATTCTCCCCTGATATATGCAAAGACATTTCAGTCCTGAGTCAGTCTGTTTCTTCATTGCCTTGCATTGCTCAAATACAGCTAGAGGTACACGGAGCACTGCACACAGAGCAGAAGAAAGCAGCCACAATTGGAAATACAGCCTATGCTTTGCCAGGCTGATCAGACTGAAGGCTTTTCTCAGATAGATGCTGTCCTGTGGGGAGAAAATTAATCATTTCACTATCACCTGCAACAATCTTTCCCTAGGATTTCGGGGAATTCTTTGAGCTGAAAGATGCCAACTTTTCTTTCTTACAATATCACTTATATAAATACAGATGATATTTAAACTAAATAACTGACAGACATTTGTATGTTTACACAAGACTGTTGGATTGCCTTTTGATTTGGCAAAAGGTAGCCTCTGTTGTTACTGAATTCAAAGAGCTACTGAAGTTAACTTAATGTGGAGACTGCTGTATTAATATTGATGTCACAAAATGTATTAAATGTACAAAAATGTTTTGGAAAGTATTATTTTTAACTCTAAAAGCAAGAGCAGTGAGATCATCTGTGACTGTATCCGGTGTCTTCTCAGTTTACAGTACTTATGCTTAGAGATAGAAGGATCTATTTTCATCTCTCATTCGTGTAACAGCAGATGAAGTTATTTGCTTTCTATCAGATATGCATGTTCAGAGCTATGAAAGCACTGCTTAGAGGCCGATTTCTAGCTCAGACGATGAGCCAAACTATCCAAATGTCTTGCAGAAGCAGCAAATGCTCTAATTTCCCCATTTCCTTTCAATGTTTGTGACAAATTTCTGAAAGAAGGAGAATACCAAAAAAAAAAAAAAAAGACAAAAATCTCAACAAAGACTCAAATTGATCAGCATTTAGTGTGACCATCCAAAAGATCTAGTTACTGTTGAGATGGGGAAGGTGAGAGGGGGACTGGGACAAAGGAAGATTGAATGCCATGCTCCACTGCATGCATGCAATATATAGTTCCATCCATTATAATTATAATTTATATGAAAAGTGACATTCTTCTAAATAGAGATAAATGTAGTATAACTATAATGTACAATGCCAAGATTCAGATGAACAGCTTCTGTGCACTTGCTGGGGATGGCCATGCATAACAGACACCCAGCTCTGCACTGCCCCGGTGTTCATGAGTTATGCACTTAGGTGCACCTTCTACGAGCAAGGACCAGCAGTGACCACCACAGCATTTTAACATTGCTGCCAGGCAGGAACTGACAGCTGGTTTTGGACATGGACCAGAGCACTGTCACTGGCTCCTCAGTGCCTCAGCACAGACTACCACACTGCATCCACACACAGCTATAACTTAGCAGAGCCAAGGCTCCGGAGCTGATCTCAAGAGTGATGCCCATTTATAAGGCAGACTGGTAACTTCCAGTGAAATAAACCCTCCATCAGAGATTGAGCACAAGGCCTCTGCACTACCTAAATCCTACTCTGAGGCTTACATAAGATTTAAGTAGAATACTGGCCTTGTGGCAACCTCTGTACAGAAATATTTGACCTTCATATGAGCAAGTCCCTGTGGCGTCATGTGTGCAAAGTGTATCTCAAATTGTTTTGCCTCCCCACCTTCCCCTTTAAGAGGGCTGACCCTGAACACCCCATTCCTCCTCGGACACCTGCAGTGACTGGGGAGCCTGAGAAACAGCCATGGCTGCCAAATGGGGCATGTTCTGCAGAAGAAGGATGTAGACAGTCTGCCTCCTAGAGAACAGCCTTGCAAGACTGACTGTTCACAGCCTAGAAATTAGCTCTGTAAACAAGGACTGAGAACAAGTCCATACCCTCTATGGCCTTAATATAAGTTCCAGCCTAAACAAGAAGCCTAGGCTCTCAGAGTGAGTCTGTGCTGGCAAGAGGAGCCTTAACTTTCTCTAATAGTTGCAAGCACTTCTTCTGAAAACTTCACACAATACATGCAAGACACTTACTACTTTGAAGGAGGAGGAAAGTATTGCTGGTGAGGAGCAGCCATTAAACAGGCAGTGTCAACAGATCAAAAGAACTGGGGCTCAGAATATATACTGGCTACAGAACTGTTTTGTCTTTGAAGAACTATGACATTTAAAAACTAATGTCTATTTTTAACAGCTTCTTATTAACAATGCAATGGTGATGTACTAGAAGAATATAAGAAGTATAGCCTGTTATTGAATATTAACTATATATAGATAAAACAGTTAAGAATATCAAAAGTGACCATATTGAAGAGGCTGCAGGATGACATCTTCATCCTCCTAATAAAATTGGCAGTTTACACACTTAAATACAATAGCACAAAAACTCTGAAAATTGTTCCTTCTCTTCCTCTCCAATAAAAAAAAATAAAAAACCCACATGCATCAATACAACAAGAGAAATTTTAACCATTACCATGATGATTTTGATGTACAGAGATACTTTTCAGTTTAACAGTTTCTTTCTGATGGGTACAGACAAGTTTGCTGCAAAGAGTCTTGAAGAAAAGTAGTTTTATTCTACCAGGTTTTCTTCCCCATTGTATTCTACCAGTTCCCCCCCCACACACACGTTTTTCATCTCAGTTAAAGTACATGAACTTAAAAGGACCAAAAAAAAAATAAAAAAGGCAGCAAATAAATTCTATTTTTTTACTTTGCAGCTTCAAACTTAAGCCTTAGAGAAAGCTTGAAACTCCATGTAGCTCCCTTGAGCCTTGGACCACTCTTTTGCAGATTCATGGACCTCAGCATAAAAACCAGCTTTCTATCTCATCTCCTGTACCCTGGAAACCCTTTTCTCATTCAGTTCATCTGCCAGCTTCCCTCTTCTATAGCCTTCTGTGGCCTCATCACTGCACCCCAGTAACAGGCATTGGGTCATACCCAAGTTCCTACTAACAGCCTCCAACTCCAGAACAAAAGGAGCCAAGCACCTACACCTTCCTTCACACAACTGGTTTCTAGCTTTCTGTCTTCCCCCCATTGACCACAGACAGTAAGCCAGCCAAGCACAATCTGCCCCTTCAAACTCCTAAAAGCTATTTTCCGACCATCATCAAATGCAATGTGGAAGCTGACAGTCTTTTCACTGACATCTGTGTCCTGTCACAGTCATCATCCTGAGTCTAAACCCTCCTCTCCTCTTGCATGTACCATCACAGAAGCACAATGTTACAAAGAAGATTGTTTTCTAATACCTAGAAGTGTTTCAGTGTGCACATCCTCAACACAAGGCAGACTTAGCAATAGTTGTTACCAGCATCTTTCCTACTGCATATGCTTATTTCTTCTGTGCACCTCTGCAAACCCTACACTGCCAAGGGATAATACAAAGGTCCCTATCTTCCAGTCTACAGACAGAATCTGCTCAATGACCTGCTGCTAACCCCCCACCAGCAGGAGTCAAGGAGAGGTCCTTGCTGAAGGGTTCCTACAACAGTCTCAGTATCCAGGTGTGAATGTGGATATCCATGAAGAGAATGTTACAGCATGTCAAAGCTAAGTGATATGGTAATGGCAGCCAGCAAACACTTCTCATCTTCATATAAAAAGTCCAAACTTTTTATCATGAGTAGGAGTTTAACAAAATGTAGAAGGTATTTATTTTTGATATTTAATCATCTGTCCTTGTTCAAATAAATGCATGTTTTCTCCAATCTTTCACACAGATCACCTTTAAAGTCTCAAACGTTATGCAGAGATCCCTAAATGATCTCCTTCTGGTGCTGTACCCGAATTAGGAAAGGACCACGTTTCATCTATTCCTAGAATACAGAAGCACAGGGGTTGGAAGGCACCTTGAAAGATTATTGAGTCCAACCCCCCTGCCAGATCACAGACACCCAGGGCAGGTCACACAGGAACACATCCAGGCAGGTTTTGAAAGTCTCCAGAGAAGGAGACTCCACAACCTCTCTGGGTAGCCTGCTCCAGTACTCCATCACCCTCACTGTAAAGAAGTTTCTCCTCACTTTGAGGTGGAACCTCCTGTGTTGGAATAAACTAAAGAAGAATTAAATGAAGACTGAATTGTGAAGAGTTCAGGTTTCCAAGAAAGATCAAATGTTATTGGAATGACATCCCAGGAGATTTGTAGGATGTGATGCTGATCTGTGTATCAGTGGATCTTATGTTGTATTTCAGTCTTACAAAGCTGCAACCAGAAAGCATGTAGACTGAGAGCAACATAGCCTCTCAAATTACATGAAAGCACTAAGGTCACCAAGAAATAAAAGGAAATTTCATGTTTGTAAACTTTGTACTGACTTGTAGTAAATAAAGTATTAATAATGCTCAGACAATGATCACAGAATCACAGAGAATGGTCTGGGCTGAAAGGGACCTCCAAAGGTCATCTAGCCCAACCTACTCTGCAGGCAGCAGGGACATCCACCACTGATCAGGTTGCCCAGAGCCCTGTCAAGCCTCACCTTGAGTATCTCCAGGGATGGGGCCCCAACCACCTCTCTGGGCAACCTGTCGTATTATGCTCCATACAAATGGTATGTTTTTCACATTCTTTGTTATCAAGCACACATATGCTAGCGCTCTAAACCAGTAAGACCATTTCATAACAGAGTCTTGTCTTTGGCTGAGTTGTACCATTAGCACCATTAGTATGTCAGAGTAGATGCACAAACAAACATATGCAGCTTACAAAGTCTTCCGCTGTGCCAAATGTGGCTATAATATGTTCATGTACTTTCTACAGGCTTATGCTGTCTTCTCTTGTTGGCAATCAATTTAAAAACAAAGAACAAAAACCTGGAAATTGCTTTCTAAAACGAGATGCAGGCAGATATTCAGAAGGCAGTACCAAAGAAATTGCTACAGAGAGGTAACTCACAGCTTCACTAGCTCCCATGAGTCCTTTCTTAGGCATATCACAGTAAGCAGTTCCAAGAAACTATCAAATGAAGACAAGTGTCCATTTTAGAGGATATCATTCCTCTAAACAAACATTGCAGTCACAATCTTGAACGATCTGGGCTTGGTGAACTGGATCCAATCCTACCTCCTACGGGACCTCTGGAACGGGTTATCTTTCTGCAACTCCAGAATCAGCATTTCTTTTATCTTACCTTTTATTGACCTTTTTAGATAGCAAGCAAGCTGGGGGTGGGGACTGTAATTGTGTTAGCACATATAGACACAGATATAAAATAATGTGAACCAGATACACAGATATATATTCTGTCTACATATAGACAGATATGGACATATGTACACACAAACTGGTTTCTCTAGGAAGCATACCATCTAGCCCTAAAGGACCTCTGTCAGTAGAAACCAACAGCTTCTAGATGATACTGTAACACAGTAAATAATAATAGATCTTGGCATTCTGAAGGGAGGTCCTTTGCAGCTATGCTGCATCTCTCTTGTCTCTGGCTAGTAGGCTTTGATTACGGTTCTGATATGTACTCCAGAGATCATCTCTTAGAAGAGTGAAAGCTCAGGCCCTATCTCCTCTGAACAAAGCGAAAAGACAACCAGGAAGAAAGAAAGAGAGGAATACTTTCCTATATAGTATTTTAAGTTTGAGGTCTTTGCTGGCTTTTAATTTTGTAATTTATCTAGACTCCTCCATTACACGTTTTTGCTCTTTAAATAATTATGGGTCAACAATGTACATAGTTAGAAAAACATTTATATATATATATATATATATATATATACACACTGCTTTTCACCCCTTAAATATTCAGAAAAAAGCAAGTGATACTCTTTGAAATACTAAGTTTGGTTGCTCCAAAATGTTACATACAACAGAAGAAAGCAAAGCATTCACTCAACACCATTCTTACCTGCCACTGAGGCATATAGAGATCTCCTTTTCTAATGCACTGTCATCTTACTAGAAATATTTGGACCAATCTAAACTATTTCAATTTGAGTGGCAGCCAACTCTTCAGTGTCATTTCAGGACAAATGTGTCAACTACTTTTACATTCTTCTTTGATCCCAGGAGTTTTATAATCATGCATCCTCCTTTGACTGTTGTCACCATCATCCACGTAGACACCTCCTGACAAGTAAACACTCACAGCGCACACAACAGAATTAGCGCTCTTCCTCCCTGTCATGAACAAACGTAATGAAACCTTTAACAGCAAATCAATGTCCACACTTTGTAATGAGTGTAATTATGGTAGGAAGAGGCAAGCAAATCAAGGTGAAGGCTGTGAGCAGAAGCTCTGTCACTCATTTCTAGTCGATTCTGCACATTCGTAAGAGTGCTTAGAAGAAAATAATAATTCTGTTCGAAACGAGGATGCAACACACATCACCATTATCACAACAACAAAACACTCCTCCATCCACAAAGCTCTAAGTATTCAGAAGGAGGAATAGGAGGTATCACATCTCACCTGTCCTGTGCCAGAAGAGCTTGGTATAAATAGCACAGAATTTAAAAGCACTACACAATAAAGATACCAGCGCCTGACAAAACCATTATTTCACCGAGAGGTATGATACTTCCCTCTGAAAGGCAATAAAAAGTAAATTCCACACTGCACTGTACATGAAGAACAGTTAAAATGAAAAATCTGTTGTGTGACATCCCATGTTGTTAACAATATAGGCAGATCAAGATAAGTGGGTGAATTTGGATCATCATCAGAAGATACAAGGCCGCATTTGCCAGTCTATTATGTCATGTTCCTTGAATTCATGAACCCAAGTGTGCAATAACTTTTTGTGACATGATGGAGAAGTTGCATTTCATACACAGGCAAGACAAATGAATTAAAACCAGTAACCATATTGGAGTTTTTATAAATGCTATTGAGCAAGATAGCATATGGATAATTCTAAAGGCTGAAACACAGAAACCACTCAGAGAATAAGCAAGGGAAAGCAAAGTGTCAGATGATTTACACCAAATCAGCCCCTACCTTTGAAAACCAAACCAGTAAGAGAATATGAGTAAGAAAATAGTATTTGGCATTGAGAACCAACTGAGAATGCTGGCCTCCTCCAAAATTGTTTACCCCACAACATTTTAGGACCCATGGTCATTCACATTTCACAGAATCATTCAGGTTGGAAAAGACCCTCAGGATCACCAAGTCTAATCCAGAACCCTACTCTACAAGGATCACCCCTAAACCACATCATCCCCAAGCACCACATCCAAACCACCTTTAAACACATCCAGGGCTGGTGACTCCACCACCTCCCTGGGTAGCCTGACAACTCTTGCTGGGGAAACATTTTTCCTAATGTCTAGTCTAAAGCTACACACTCCCTTCAATCACTCCTACTCAAAACACAGATGGATTTTTAAAAAACTGCAAAGAGTAATTTTAAGAGAAAATGGTGGAAAAGGTGTAGAAAATGCCACATTTCTAGCCAAAATTGGCAACTTCTATTGTTTGACCAATTACTACTTGTTCTGCTGCAACTGCATTTCTCTTTAGTCATTACAAATGTATACAGTTTTCCCCTTAGGAGGTTATGCTTTAACAATATGTTAATTATACAGTTGAGATGATCTGGAAAGAAATTCATTTTGCACTGATGATATAAGGGAGTGACAGTACCATTTACATTACGGAATGTTTTCTCATTTTTCTCAAAAATTGGTTTGCACTCAGCCGGAGAAATCTAAATTCGACCACCAGACATCCCTCCCTCCCTCTGGTTACAAAATAACATGACAATCTGAATGACAAACAAGATGCACAGAAGAATGAGTTACACAGCCTCCTCTGGACACAGGTAGACAAGCAGTCAAACATTTCCTTTTGTAATCTGGTTGAGCAGACGATTCTTGCCTAAACTCTACTGAAATGCTAGCAGCAGACAACTCTCAGTGACATTGTTTCAACCATGCTGCCCCAGGCAGTTGGCCAGGCCACATTCCTGGCTTGAAGGGAAGACTGGAAATGGAAAATCTCACATGAAGGCTCCCCTTTAGTTTATGGTTTTGTTCACATCTTTCTTTACTTCAGGTGTAAAGTATTGTGCCACAGTGTGCTTTGGGCACACCTTGTTAACACCAACCTGCAGAGAAAAAGTTTGAAAGAATGATGGGTTTGTTGTGATTTTCCTTTTAGTGTACAAGAGACAAAAACTGCATCAGCTGGGGGATGGCACAGTGAGAATGCCACTTCCTGGCATGCTACCCTCCATCAGCTACAGACAGCTAAGCACATGAAAATTTGAGGGCTAAAAAAAGTCTTCATTTATTCATTTGATTCTGACCTATCTTGCCAGATATACTATGAAGAAACCACATGCCCATAACTTATCCTCAAACTGATACGTTTCATTACTTTTTAAATTTGTGAGGAAATCACAAATGAGTTTCCCCAAGTTATTGGGAACATAGAATCATAGAATCAAGAAGGCTGGAAGAGACCTCAAAGATCATCGAGTCTAACCTGTCACCCTAAACCTCATGACTATCTAAACTATGGCACCAAGTGCCACGTCCGATCCCCTCTTGAACACCTCCAGGGATGGTGACTCCACCACCTCCCTGGGCAGCCCATTCCAATGGCCAACCACTCTCTCTGGGAAGAACTTTCTCCTCACCTCCAGCCTAAACCTCCCCAGGCGCAGCTTGAGACTGTGTCCTCTTGTTCTGGTGCTGGTTGCCTGGGAGAAGAGACCAAACCCCTCCTGGCTACAACCTCCCTTCAGGTAGTTGTAGACAGCAATGAGGTCACCCCTGAGCCTCCTCTTCTCCAGGCTAAACACCCCCAGCTCCCTCAGCCTCTCCTCACAGGGCTTGTGCTCAAGGCCTCTCCCTAGCCTCGTTGCCCTTCTCTGGACATGCTCCAGCAATTCAACATCTTTCCTAAACTGAGGGGCCCAGAACTGGACACAGTACTCAAGGTGTGGCCTAACCAGTGCTGTGTACAGGGGTACAATGACCTCCCTGCTCCTGCTGGCCACACTATTCCTGATGCAGGCCAGGATGCCATTGGCTCCCCTGGCCACCTGGGCACACTGCTGGCTCATGTTCAGGTGGCTGTCAACCAGTACCCCCAGGTCCCTTTCTGCCTGGCTGCTCTCCAGCCACTCTGACCCCAGCCTGTAGCTCTGCTTGGGGTTGTTGTGGCCAAAGTGGAGCACCCGGCACTTGGATTTGTTGAATGCCATCATGTTGGACTCTGCCCATCTGTCCAGCCTGTCAAGGTCCCTCTGCAGAGCCCTTCTACCTTCTAACAGATCAACATCTGCTCCCATGTAGCTTTACAGATGCCAATGCACCACTGCTGGAACCTAGTCAGTCTTTTTAGTGTCATATTAAACTTGTATGCATAGCAAAGATAAAAGCTGCATTTTAATGATGTGCCACAGTTAGGATTCTTTAGGATCTGGCATCCAGAAATTGCATATCCAGAGTTTTTCAAGATTATCCACAACAGTGGGCAGAAAAACAGAGAACACAGCTACAAGAATAGGTAACTTGAGTGAATGATTAAAGACCACCAACCACTTTTGTCATTTTAGTTAATGAGGGATGTTTATTTAAATAATTTAGAGTAAAACTATTCAATATCCCCATCAGACAAAACTTGGCATCGTGGAAACGACCCTCTGCATGAGAGCACCACTTTCAGGTAACCATTTTCTAGATTAATTTTATTATAAATTTATTTCTCACAGGGAGAAACAGAACTTGAACACCGAATTAAACCCAGCATTATTAGGAGACTTAACAAGAAGTGTAAAGACAGAAGCACGTAAGCCTGAGGTTGAAATAAAATAAAAAAATCCATAGTAATATAATTCCACAAAAAAAAAAAAAGTTAATCTGAAGCCTAAGGAAATTAATATCAAGATTTTAATTGACCTCAGCAGGCTTCAGTTAGGTCTGGCATGTTCAACATGATGGCTCAGTATAATTCTGCAGCGTTCCTAAGGAATGCTCACCCCATCCCCATTTCACCTTCTCACAGCAGCTTTTGCATTTCCACTGAAACTGCGGTGTCTGATTTTACTCCCTGCAGTTACCTCCTCCTTTGCACAACTGTGTTTTCAAAGGTATTTTTGAATATGTACAAGTAACTTTTTATAGTTACTGATCTTCCTTGAAAAAGAAGAAAGCCATGATGAATGTAGAACTCTGCAAGGGATTTTCTCCAGAATAAGTTAGGGTGAGAAATTGTGGACTCTGGAAAAGAAAAATAAAAACAAATAGAGGAATCAATGTTAATTTCAAACACAAAATTCACTCACCAGAGCATTTCAACCCTTCCAGTAAGAACCACTCACACAGCATGATACTGAGATGGAAGCAGTACAAGACATCTGTGGGTCTGTTTAAAGCTCAATTTCAAGTGAGAAATGTTGCTTTAGAAATGAAGTCATACTAAAAAAAAGTTTCCAAAACTGTTTGTTTTTGTTGTGGTTTTTTGTTTGTTCTCTTTCAGGTCACTGGAATGACTTCACAACTACAAAATATTTGTCAGAATTAATTCTAGAGTCATACAATAGCTCAGGTTGGAAGGGACCTCAGAGATCATCTACTCCAAGCTCCCCACCATGGGCAGGGACACCTCTCAATTAGGTAATCTTTGGAAGCATGGATTATAGGAGTGTACATGGAGGTGGATTGAGAACTGGCTGAATGACAGAGCACAAGAGGGTCATGATCAGTGGTGCAGGGTCTAGTTGGAAGCCTGTGGCTAGTGGTGCTCCCTAGGGATCATCACTGGATCCAGTCTTGTTCAACACATTCACCAACAACCTAGGTGAAGGCACAGAGTGTACTCTCTGCAGGTTTGCTGATGATACAAACTTGGGAGGAGTGGCTGACACACCAGATGTGCTACCATGCAGTGAGACCTGAACAGGATGGAGACTCAGGCAGTGATGAACCTCATCAAGTTCAACAAGGGCAAGTGTAGAGTCCTGCACCTAGGAGGAATAACGCCAAGCACCAGTACAGGTAAGAGGTTTAGTTGCTGGAAGGAAGCTCTGCAGAAAAGAACATGAGAGCACAGGTGGACAACACCAATGTGCCCTCAAGGTCAAGACGACCAACTGTACTTCGGGTTTCATCACAAAGAGCATGGTCAGCAGGTTGAGAGAGGTCACACCTAAAGTATTGTGCCGAGTTCTGTGCTCCCCAGTTCAGTATCTTTATTGATGACCTGGATGAGGGCATTGAGTCCATCATCAGTAAATTTGCAGATGACACCAAGCTGGGAGCAGGTGTTGATCTGTTAGAAGGTAGAAGGGCTCTGCAGAGGGACCTTGACAGGCTGGACAGATGGGCAGAGTCCAACATGATGGCATTCAACAAATCCAAGTGCCGGGTGCTCCACTTTGGCCACAACAACCCCAAGCAGAGCTACAGGCTGGGGTCAGAGTGGCTGGAGAGCAGCCAGGCAGAAAGGGACCTGGGGGTACTGGTTGACAGCCGCCTGAACATGAGCCAGCAGTGTGCCCAGGTGGCCAAGAGAGCCAATGGCATCCTGGCCTGCATCAGGAATAGTGTGGCCAGCAGGAGCAGGGAGGTCATTGTACCCCTGTACACAGCACTGGTTAGGCCACACCTTGAGTGCTATGTCCAGTTCTGGGCCCCTCAGTTTAGGAAAGATGTTGAATTGCTGGAGCATGTCCAGAGAAGGGCAACGAGGCTGGGGAGAGGCCTTGAGCACAAGCCCTGTGAGGAGAGGCTGAGGGAGCTGGGACTGTTTAGCCTGGAGAAGAGGAGGCTCAGGGGTGACCTCATTGCTGTCTACAACTACCTGAAGGGAGGTTGTAGCCAGGAGGGGGTTGGTCTCTTCTCCCAGGCAACCAGCACCAGAACAAGAGGACACAGTCTCAAGCTGCGCCAGGGGAGGTTTAGGCTGGAGGTGAGGAGAAAGTTCTTCCCAGAGAGAGTGGTTGGCCATTGGAATGGGCTGCCCAGGGAGGTGGTGGAGTCACCATCCCTGGAGGTGTTCAAGAGGGGATCGGACGTGGCGCTTGGTGCCATGGTTTAGATAGTCATGAGGTTTAGGGTGACAGGTTAGACTCGATGATCTTTGAGGTCTCTTCCAGCCTTCTTGATTCTATGATTCTAAGAGGGACAGGGAAGTACTGGAGAGAGTCCAAGGGATGATTTGGGGACTGGAGCATCTCTCTTACAAGGAAAGTGTGAGAGATCTGGGGTTCTTTAGCCTGGAAAAGACAAGACTGAGAGGGGACCTCATAAACACATAGAAATATCTAGAGAGTGGAGGTCAAGTGGATGGGGCTGGGCACCCAGTGGTGCCCAGTGATAGGACAAAGGGTAATGCATGCAAGCAGAACACAGGAGGTTTCACTTGAACTTCATGATACAAAAGCACATACAGTGAATGAAGAGAGGATAACACCTTAGAGTTTCCACTTTTTGTGACAGTTTCATTTTAAAAGTTTGCAGAAGTTGAAGAGATTATTTCAAAAGCTAATAAAAATCTCTGGTCATAGAAAGCAATGCTAAGAGCAACAGGAATTCGAGACACGGCAAAACATTTGGAATGCCCTTGTTACAGCTATGGTACCTCAGGCATTTGATGTCACCTACCTAAAAGGTCTTCAGCACCTGTTATTGCATGCTTCACTCTTCTCTTACACTAGGTCTGTGAAACAGAACAAGGGGGGGAAAACCCCAAAATCAGTTCGCATTGGTAATCAGGCTGTATCACCTGCACTCAACAGCACAATGTTGAACTGTACACAGGTATAGACACAAGTGATTACCTGATTCATGCTGTCCAGATCCAGAAATGCAGGGTACTGCAACTTTTCTACCTAATACCTCTCATTTTGGCATTCCTGCTGCACTACTGGCAGCCCCCGAGAGAGGAGTGTCTGACATGCAGGGCTTCATCAGGTGAAATTTCCATTTGGCCTTTTTAGCTCATGATTTTTGGACTCTGTGCAAGTGACAATACAAAATATCTCTCACCTGCAAATGATTTACAGTCACATAATCAATGATGTATTTCCTGTGATCCATTTTACCATGCAAGAAAGCAGCATTTAATGTGTGCAAAGATTTTACAAGTAAAAATGACAACAAATTCCACTCATCATGGGGTTTATATTAGTGCTTCTCTCCTTTCACATATGTTTACAGACACAAAAAAAAAAAGACCATTCAAGAGCTCATTTACACAACTCATCTAACCAAAAGACATTGCTAACAAAACATTTTCTAGGACTCTGCCCCAGGGCTCTGGGGTTTGGACTGGTGTGTTGGCTTTTGCTTACCAATGGACAAAAGCTGCTATCAATTATTTTATCTACCTCACCCTGCACACCTCTTGTACAGAATGACATCTCTTTGCTAAAGGCACTAAATGCAGGTATGTGCTGGGTTTGAGGCATGTAACCTGGGGGGGGAAGTGGCTAGCTAAATGAACACTGGTCAAAAGACTGAGTCACCTCACTCTGAATTCATGATCTAAAGCACAATAACAGTTACCAGTAGTTAGACCATGTATGGAACTTGCTGACTCACCATAGCAGCTTCACATAGCCAAACCCTTAATTCTAATCCATTATTTTTCCATAAACAGTTATGTTCCTTCTTCTGTACTGCATATTAATCACAGAATATAACTGTGTTGTAAATCAGATTATCTATTTGAAAACTAATTGTGAAAAGGTGGGTGAGAAGGGAGATGAGAAGATGGGGTTTACAGGCTATTCACCCCTCTCCCAGCTCCATATTCACCTATAGAGTCATTTCTATAGACATGAAATTGTAGGAAGAAAACAAGGAGTAACTTACTCAAGATTCATGTAACTTTTCCCATCCCCTTCCAGGGAAGCATTTGCACACAAGCAGCACCAGGAATACGAGCTGTGTGTCTGTGTCTCCATTTCCTTCAATGATCCCTTTTTTTCCCCCCTTTGTCTTATTTGTTGTGTCAACATAACAGGCCCCATGTTATCAATCCTCTTTCTTGTTACAAGCACAAAACTTTTGTTCACATGATGAACCAAAAATTTTACTCCCATGACACAGAGCATCATCACAGCTGGTTGAAACAGAACATTCATATGCCAAGCACAGGACACAGCTACCCAGTGAGGGTGGTGAGTCACTGGAACAGGTTGCCCAGAGAGGTCATGAATGCCCCTTCCCTGGAGGTGTTCAAGGCCAGGGCTGGATGAGGCCTTGAGCAACCTGGGCTGCTGGGAGGTGTTCCTGCCCATGGCAGGGTAGTTGTTACCAGGAGCATCTTTAAAGTCTTCCCAACCTAAACCATGGTAGGAATCTATGAATATACAGAGATTTTATGCATGTTGTCATTTGCTAGTGGGGAGGTTTCACACAGTTCATGTTTTGTATTTTTCTCAGTTTGTTGGTTTTGTTTGTTCATTTTTATTTATTAGAATTCTGTTATGAAGCACACCACTCCAAATGCTACAGGGAATGTCTCATATCCTCTAGCTGTCTTAGGAGATTAATTCTGAGACAAGACTAAGATCCATTGGGAAAAACAAAATTAAAAAAAAAAAAAAAATCAATCATTGTATTAGCATTAAACTGTTGTTCAGTATTTGCTCTGTTGGAAGAAGAAAGAAAAATTACAAACTGTGCCTGCAGTCTTGCCTCCAGGCTACCCTCCACATGCATGCAGGTTTTCTCCTAGAAGCGTTTCCATCTTGAGAGTTACTTCTGCATTTCAGCAATGCTGGATTTTTGCTAAAATATTAGTTACTTCTGTGCTGTTCTATAATATTCTTTGCTATGTCAATATTAGAAACTAATATGGGCAAAATTTTGGGCAAAGGCTGCATGGCTGAACTTTCACCATGGGACTCTGGTTAAAGCTGCAAATTAGTGATCGTTATACTAATTAAATCTTAAAATATAAATGGATTTACACTATGTTACAATGTTTGCCATTACAGTCATGGAAACAGTTTCTTGTGATGATAATTTTCCTAGTTTTAAGTGATTGTATCTTTGTTTCACACCAACATTTGCAGATGCAATACAGTCTGCTATTTGTAGTAGTATACTGCTCCTCTGTATAAGACAAAGGCATAACTTAACCAACACCCGCTGGTGTCACTTCTCATTTACTTCAGCCAGCTTTGATCAGGCCTTTAAGAAGCAGATCCCAAACAGCATGAATACATTTGCATGGCCATTCCCACCCAAGGGAACAGCAGCCTTACAAACCATGGAGACTTGCAGTTGGCGACGTGCAGCTTGAGAGCCGTGCTTCAGGCAGATAGGAAGCCAAAACTTACATGGACATCGTTCCCTGAGAAGAACATACAGATCTGCACTGTAGAAAGCTCAAAATCCTACAGAAAGGTATTTGTTTGCAAACCCAAGAAACACCACCCCTTGTATCAAACAGCAACCTGTACTTACAGCAAAGAGGTCACCACTTGAGAGAAGCTCAACTGTTTTTCAGTGGTTTTGATCTTTGACAATTAGTACTCACCTTTGTTTGTGATTTGCTTCATTAAAAATGCACTATGAAGAACTGATGTGATCAGTGCAAAAGGACAGGACCATAGAAAATGCTGTACTGCCTTTGGTCAGGTGAGAAAAAGAGCCTGCATAGCACAGTGTGGCTGTTACCAGCTACTGTATAAACTCCTTAAAAGCAAATTTACATCGTTGCAAAACCAGTGATTTTAGTACCCTTGACACTTCTCCCAGTAAAGGCAGAGAGAAAAGGAGGAATGAAAAAGGCACCTTTTGATGAGAGATTATGTAGTCTCCACAATCGAGTAAATTTTGTTGCTGTTGCAGCAGAGGAATGTGATAGGAAATTTTACAGTTGAAGGAGAAATGTCACAGTATTTTGATAAGAGAGCGATGAACTTTTTTTCCCTTGTGCCATTATCAAGGCAAAGCGAACAAAATACATCATTTATAACCCACTGCTCTACCATTATCTCCTGGTGAGACACTTGTTTTAAAACACACAAGGACCTTTTTTTCTCTAAGACTAAAGCTCTCTGTGAGGCTCAGTCTTCCTTTATAAGCATGAAAGAAAGTTGACACTTGTGTGGGCCAAAGTTTCCAGGCAACCACACAAGGGCACTTATACACCCTTCAGGTCACCCATCGTTCTGAAGTACAGAGGAAGCATATGAACAGTATATGTCCCTTTGATCACAGATACCATCTGAAACTGATGTGGAGAGAAAATCCTGCACTTTGGAAGAAAAGCACTACAGTCTCCTCAAAGCTGGCTTTTTTTTTTTACCTAATACATACAGCAAGTAAAGGTTAGCATGTTAGCACAAAAAGCGCTAATATTTCTTTCTCTTACTAGCTACAAAGCACCACTGACTCTCTCCTGACATTTAGTAGCCTTGCAGAGATATTTTTGCTCTCTAGGTTTTTTAAATTAATATTACTCTCCCCCACAACAGCACAGTTGATTTACTGTACAATGCTCCTTCAGCAAACCTATGCTAAAGTGTGCGAGCACAGAGAACACCAGAACCATGCATTAGAGAGCATTCAGTAGAGGAGACTTTGTGTAGAGGCATTTACAAAATTCCACACCACTTCCAGATCAAGGTACCAACCCTACAATGTAAACAGGAAAAAAAAAAAAAGCAACATGCCCTCTAAATTTACATTAAATAATAGAAAATATTTGTAGTCAGACTGGTGTAATTAGTGTAACCAATGTCTGTTCAGTAGGACTCAATGTACATAAGATTAATTTATCACATCAGAAGGTAACAGGGTGGAATATTCTAGAGACCCTCTCATTAGTACTCACCTGTTTTATTTGTCCTGTAGTATGAAAGTCAGATTGACGCATAAGCAGCCAATTTAAGTTACTTTCATGTAAATATCCAAAGCTTGTTTCCAGAAATGGCAGATGAATTCACCAGACCCCTCAGGTTATTTTGCTACTCCTACACACAATGTGTTTAACAGCTCAAAACTTGACTGTTAATGTTAATGCATTTGCTGAGTCAATGAGGAAAGAGACACATTATGTGAACAACAAGAATAACTCCAAGAGGAAAATGGAAAATTGTTTACATCGATATGTACCACATTTTATTCTAGCAAAATAAAGAAAAACACAAGACAAGCCTAATTATAATAGCACAGACTGCTTCAAGATAATTTTTGTATGTACAAACATGGAATATATGTTTATGTAAGTACTTATCAAAATACTGCAGCAGATAACAGAACCCAAATTAATTGTCACCTCAAGTTTCCATTCAACAAGTCAAAACTGAGAAGGAAAGCTACAGATTTTGAACTATTTATCATCATTTTCATCTGGAGACAGGTATTCACACAAAAACCGAACATACACACAGCCTTTATCAAAAAACTTGTTTCTATTTGCTCATTTCTTATTCCTCCTTACTCTGATTAAAGCAACACAGCCATAGTTGGAAACGCTCTTGCTGACATTTCCCTTCTTTTGGAGAATTTCCAGAAAAATCCTAAACATTTTCACCAAGATGAAATTCCAAGGAAGATCGTTGCCTGAATGATGAATGCAAAAGTTCAGATCACAATTAAGCTCTGAAATTTAAGAAACAAATTCATAATGTAAACACAGTGTGCTAATACCATCCACAAGCATTTTTTATTCCCCACTGCACAACTGAATAAAAAAGAAATCAGGAAAAAGACCTATTATGTTAAATGTGAGATATTTCAAATGTTGTTCTGAATTACACAGTATTATATAGTATTTCTCCCTCTCTGGAGATATTCAAGAGCCGCCAGGATAAGTTCCTGTGTGATCTGGTATAGGTGATCCTGCTCTGGCAGCGGGGTTGGACTGGATGATCTCTCGAGGTCCCTTCCAGCACCTTACATACTATGATTCTGTGATTCTCTTTGCATTGCAGAAACACTGTCAGATTCATTCAGATGGACAGATACTTGACATAGAAGAGAGTGTTTAGAAATGAAGCCGTTCAGGACACTGAATGCAATGAATTTAGCAATATGTTCTTTCAAAGCTTCACTCTAAAGACCTATGATTTACTTGCCACACTCCAATGCTGGTGGGCAGGTCAATCTGCTACTGAGCCCTTATATTTAAGCTTTGGTGGAGAGTGGTCAATCTAAGACCAAGAGAGTCTCTCAAAACAGGATGATAAGTTAATTTCTGAGTTATCACAACATAACGTATGATATTAGGTGGTAGCAACACGATAACTCCACTGGGGACAATGGTAATTACATAGTAAATCGTGTCAACGATACGGCATTATCTCCTAAGTGTTCAATTAACTCGTGTCACCACTGCATACTATGCTTAGAAAGTTGCTGATGCAATATTTCTGTATCATAATTGCAAAGATAGTTGAAGAAGATAGCACTCCATAAGTTTAGGAAGTTTCTAACATTACTTGTTGAATCTATTTCTACTACGAAAAACAAACAAACACCAAGGTGTAACGTGAGACCTGCAAACCTGGAAGATACCACCTGAAATAGGAACAGGTTGGCAAGACTATCAAACAAATGACGATGACTTCTTTCACACAGGGAATGAAACATGATTTCATAAATCGAATTCATATTGACATTTACTCACTTATCCACATAGTAAGAGCCCTTGGCCATCATTAAAATAGTTACAAATTTAATCCCGGGATTTGGGGGGGGGTGGGAAGGAAGTAACTTTTCCCATGTTGTGTAAGTAGCCTGATAAAGGTGGATTATAGCAGGGAAAAATGCTAAAGTTATAAAAGAGCACAATAATGGGTGAAAAATAAAATGAGCTTTCCTGTTATTCACTCAAAATGCTGCACTTCCAACTGTGACACCACTGCCCTTCTGATTTGCACTCACACATCCAAAGTCCAGCAAGGTGAATGGAATTACTCAGACTGAAACTGGAATGAAATGCTGCCAGGAAACAAACAGTGCTATTTATCTTGTTATTGCCTTTTAATATCCACGACTGCAGGATATGATTGTTCTCTTCAAAGCCTCACATTCTGTTCATCCACACACCACTGCTTTAGAGTTCAACAAGTTTATTCTTAACCACTCAATTCGTGAATACAGAATTCAATCATCAGCTGGTACAAATCAGAATTATAGATTAAAGCTGAGGTGTTATGATGATTTCTATCACCTTAACATCTTGCTCAATCATAGTTCTTTCTACAAAAGAAATTTCCGATCCCTAAATACTGCCCAATGGAAAGGGTTAAAGGTCTCTGCATGATAAAGGATGCCTGGGAAACAGGCACCTAAGAAACAAGGGCATTTCTGAAAACGTTCCAGAGTCTTTCCATCATCAGACTTGTGGCAATTAAAGCATGTCTTAGACTAAACAGCAACATTTACCTGCAACACAAACGCTTCTGAAGCATGAAGTTGTTTTTATTGTATTTGTCCAATTTTCCCATGTGACAATGCTATTTCATAGAGCTTGCTTCGATTTGGAACACCTCTTTCAAGGCCAACTCCACCTACTTTTTCATCTCTGCTCATAACAGTTTTGTGGTTATATGAATACAAAGGCATCTGCACAATTTCAGGGCATAAATCATTTCCAGCAAATCAACACACACACACTTTCAATTTGTGATGCATGAGAGATGTGTAAAACTATGTAGGTTTGGGCCTCTAGATGACAAAATAAGCAAAATATGTAAGCATTGTATCCAAATAACAACTGAAGTTAAACTCCAATTTTAACACAGACTGTACAATGAATTCATAAAGGCCAGCAAGGGCATTAAAGGTATCAGACCAAATCCTTATCCTTGTCTGTCCTAAGAATACGAGATATAACTGCCTCCAGCAGCCAACCTGCGCTCTTTGAGGCATGACACAACGCAAGTGACACTTCCACTCGCCCTTCCCAGCAGGCTTCCTTCTCCCAGTCTCCTCTGTGTGTGGCCCTGCCTGCCTGTTTCTTCTGAGATTATGGATGTCATCTTGGAAACTCATTATTTGCAAATAAGGGAAAAAACAAACACACACCAAAGTTCAAACTCAGACTCATTACTAGCATGACAGATAACAGCTTCAATGAAACAAAAGGGTTGGTTTGGTTACTTGGTGGGTTTGGGGTTTGTTTCTGTTCTTTACCATCTTCCAGCATCCTCGACAGAACTTTTGAGAAACAAGACATTTCTTTTGAATCAGATATCCATTATCAATTTGGACAGAGAGTGTCTGGACCAGGATTATCTGCAAATGATTTATGAGGGCAGGTATTTCTCTACCTGAACGTTTTAGTGAAACCATAAATATCAGTAGAGACAGAGGCTGGAATTCAAAGAAAAAACCCTTGAAACATGTTTTATATAGGAAGTTACTTCCATCTGATTAAAATTTTAATTCGCCATTTATGTATTTTTAATGAATTTTCATGTTAGCCTAATCTCCTCTCCTTTCAAACATGTTTATTACAAATATTTATTAATAAAAGCTACTCAACTAAACCAACTGATCAAACGTCATCCTGTTGACTTCAACTAAAAACACATCCAAGTTGGAAACACAATTGAGAGAAGTGCACCTTCAATACAGCACTGTAAAGCCTGAATTCTGAATTGTTCATGAAGAACAGCCTCAAAAGTCCTCTGAAAAGCAGATAATTAAGTAACAGTCAACTGGAATGGATTATATCCTGTCCTTACAGCTCTAATAATTTATATACTAAGAATGTTTTCTACCAGATTTTAAGGTGGTGGAAACAATACAGGATCCCTTCCCTTCCTATCACCAGGCAACACTTAAGAGACAGTGGGGAGTAGAAACAGGTCCCTGCTTGGTGAGGCAGGCCTGAGCCCTTCCTGGCCTCCCTCACCTTCCCAGTTGCCCTCACACAACAGCTATGGGGCTCTGGAACCGGTGGACCAGGCTACAGAGAACATAGATGAAGAGCACCCCCGGAGATGGGTGGCAGGTAACTTCCTGACACAGATGGCAAATGAGCCTACAAGGGGAGGTGCATCACTAGACCTACTGTTTACAAACAGGGAAGGACTGGTGTGTGATGTGGTGGCTGGAGGCCACTCTGGGCTTAGAGATCCTGAAATGACAGGATGCTCGATTCTTGGTGAAGTAAGGAGGAGCGGTGTCAGTAAAACAGCTGCCAGGGACTTCCAGAGGGCAGACTTCAGACTGATGTTCAGGACTCTGGTTAAGAGTGTCCCTTGGGAGAGGGTCCTGAAGGGCAAAGGGGTCCAGGAAGGCTGGATGTTCTTCAAGAAGTCTGGAGAAGAGAAGGCTAAGAGAAGATCTTACTGCTTTCTGCAACTACCTGAAAGGAGGCTGCAATGAGGCGGGTGGTGTTCTCTTCACCCAGTAGCTAGCAATAGGATTAGAGGAAATGGGTTTAAGTTGTGCCAGGGGAGGTTTAGCTTGGACATAAGGAAAAAGATCTTTACTAAGAGTGGTGAGGCATTGGATCAGGCTGCCCAAGGAGGTGGTGGAGTCACCATCCCTGAAGGTATTCAAGAAACATATAGATGGGGTGCTTCAGGATATCATTTAGTGGTCATGGTAGTCGGGTTATGGTTGGACTCATCTTAAAGGTCTTTTCCAGCCTTAATGATTCCATGAAAGCTTCATGTCTTCCTATTTAAGATATTAAGGTAATGTTAGCCTTCTTTCACAGCTAATGAAAACAAAGATCAAGCCTAATTTGAAGTCTCTCAGCTTTGTGCAGCTTAGACTGGGCTTAACTTTAGAATCTGACTTCCAACATGTCTCTAATGCACCAGTGATGCAAGTTACCTACCAAAACCAGATTCTAGGCACCCACAGAGCAGCAGAAAACCAACATCAAATTTTAGGCATTAAGGATTTCACCAGTGCTACAGAGGAAAGTTCAGTATTCTCATTTTTTTTATATTATACTTCTATGACTACAAATTAAGAAACCAGAATTTTCTTAGCTTTATATATAATACAAAATGTATAGCTGTAATGTTTATGATTTCTTTCCTTGTATGATGTGTTATACCTAGCTATGACAACATGAATAACATTGCCTGAGAAATCCAGGGCAGTAACTTTCACCATGGTGAAGACCCCAGTAGGAAGAACTGCAAGACCCAACTCAGATTTCCTTCCTCCTATTTATTGTGTAATGGAATACACATGCAATCCACTCTTCTACAACCATTAGAGTTCATGAAAGGCAAGAGGAGCCCACTACCCTTTCATGCCCTTTTTAGCTCATCACCAAATGGTGTGTTCACCTCAGAGAATCTAAACCCTTCTTGTCAAAATAAAAAGGGGTTCAGTCAGGGCTAGTAATCCAGTGCAAGGAAGACGAGGAGGGAGAAATCAAACAAACAACAACTGCTGCAAAAGGAATGTAAAGGAAAGAGGAGGCTGCCACTGCAGTGGGGCTGCACTGAAGTACTTGAATACTTCACAAGCAGCAATATGGAAACACAGTGATGAAAAAATGCCACCTTTTTGTTAATGTATGGTTATGTCATAACATAAATACAGGAAACACCAGGAAAAAGTTGTGTACAGCTACAAACAATTGTGTTTACAATGGATGGATTGCTTATGTCTAAAGAAAAAAAGCTATGATACGCAGGATTTTAGTAATAGAGTGAACAAGAAAACCATTTTCCATCAAATTACTGCCTCCTTTCTCCTAAAAAGTATCTAAAGCAGAGATAACGTAAAGTTCAGCTATCAAAAATGGCTTCATTAAGAACTTTAATGAAGCACATGGGAGCCATTTATTGACTCCTCAACTATTAAGATATAGCATTATTACTGCTTTAATAGTATTTCCATTTTCATTTAGGAAATAACTAATCAAGGGATCAATGTACCAAAGACTTTATTTTCTCTCCCGTGGGTCACCAAAAGTCCATTTTTTAAAATGCAAAAAAGGTAAAGGCAATTCCCCCCCAGCACACAGCACATCAGCAATTTAAAGAAATAACAAGGAGTGCTAAAGGTCAATGGCTCTCCATCTAAGCCATGTTATAAAACAAATGAAAATTGTTCATGGTAATTCTACCTTCCTGGTGGAAGTAAGAGATCGCTTTCACATCAAAGAGGCTTACCTCCAAAGTATGCAAAGCACCTCCACCCTGACCTGCTGTCAACCTGTGAGACATTTCTATTTCTCAGCCTCACTTAGAATGCAAACTACTGTTTTCCTGGTAGTTCTCCCAGCTCCACTTCCTTTGAGGTACAGATGTGTAGCCGAAGAAGCCCAATCAGATAACATCCATTTACATATTTATAAAGTCTCCTGTAAAATCTCCTATCAATTGTTGCCACTATATATAGCCCTTTTCAAAGTATCTTGTGGGCACAAGCGCTCCACTGCACTGCTCCCTTCAGGAGCCCAGATATATCGTATAATGTGATTTCAATGTAAATGTGCCCCATCACACAATCATACCACTTCACAAATTCTTTTCTGCTGGGGTAGCTTAAATCTGAACACACTCAAGCAGCTTGCTGCACTGGAGCAAGATTTCCTCCACAGAAGAAAAAAAAAAAAAGTCAAAACCTCCAACACAACAATGCCAAGGAAAAAAAAAACCTGAACATTTTCTGCAGAAAGATGGGCCGTCTCCAAATCCTTGTGCCCTATCAGACAAATTAAAGTAAATCAAGCATGAAATGAAGCAGAAGAGCCCCGAGATAAGGCTCCTTTAAGTCGTTTACAGATTAGGATAGAGAGAGGTGCATCTGGTCTCTGGCAGTGAAGGAGGCCAGTTTCTCATCTCACAATAGCAGCCTGTGTATAGGATTACCTTACCTTGTCAGTGACAAGGGAAAAAGCGCCTGCAAAATGTCTCTAACTAACTTCCTAATGTTCCCAGCTAAGTTCTCTTATTAAAGTATTAACTGTTACAATGATAGAAATAAATTTTGATAAAACAAAATAAAACACAGACACTAGTCTGATTTATGAGCTGGTCAGATGCTGATAAACTGGAGGCTCTGCTAACAGCAGATGAGCCTCTTGGCTTATCAGTCAGGATTTCACTGCTAGAGACAGCAGATAACTTTCCAACTGGAATTAGCGATCCAGTGAACTGTGTGTTACTGGTCAGACTGGTGCTCTAGCAGCACCTAAAGGGGCCTCTCGCATTATCAGCTGGGATTGTGCGCTGCACGCGGTGACACATTTCCCCGCTGGAAGCGACAGCCAAGCTCAGAGGTCTGCACAGCTAATGGTTAAACTGGTGCTGCTGCCACAGCAAACCAGCCTCTCTCCTCTTATCAGCTGCCATTCAGCTTCTACAAATTGGAGGCCTCCCTTCCTTTCTTCCGCAGGAAGACGTGTCTCTCCTGCAGTGCCATTACCCACTTCTGCTTCTCTCCTGTGGCCCCTTTACCCAAACCCTGCAGCCCCAGGGGGGACCTGGCTCCACCACCCCCATGCTGGTGGAACACACTGACCTACAGGCCGCTGCACCCTGCAGCCACACTAACCCACTTCCCCATGGGCCCAAGCTGTCCTGATTACATCCCAGATACCTACCTGGACAGGGACCCCCCAGCTCAGACAGCCCAGTGCAGCTTGGCAGGTGGCACACTCCTCTTGGAGCATGCTGGGCCATGGGAATGCATCAGCACTGCACTAAGGCAGGCTGTCCCAGGTTTGCAGCGGTAAAGCAGTACCAACAATCTCTGTTTCTGTACACCCAACACTGTAATTCAGACAAGAACACTCTGCTTAATAAAATTGCTCCAGATGTGCCCCTGGTTTGGCTCTTGTGTGCTATCCTGCAAATGCAGTCATTGGTTAGAATGCTAAACATTCTACACCTTCAACAGAACTAAGGCTTTTCCAGGAACCCCTGCAGTAACCAAACAATTATTTCTTAAGAGGAAAGCAGGTATATGCAAGACATCACATACTCATAGCTGGATGCATACAAGTGAAGTAATTAATCAACTTATAATTAGTGCCAGATTTACAATTTCCGCTTTCTAGTTCTCTTTG
The DNA here is from genome assembly GCF_027791375.1 of Indicator indicator. NCBI lineage: Eukaryota > Metazoa > Chordata > Aves > Piciformes > Indicatoridae > Indicator > Indicator indicator. The sequence goes on along the minus strand of NC_072021.1, from coordinate 28,800,332 downwards.
CCGATACTGGAAAAATACATAAAATGCATTTGGGTACAAAACCAGTCCAGAGACCAGAACATAGCACTATTAAAAATAATTAAAGGAAGCTTCACTCCTTAAAGACATCTATGTTACATCATCCATTCTTAGATAAAGATTAAAGATCCGTAGGCTCTCCGCGATTCCAGTGACAATGTACTGGGTATAATGAGGACAAGCACAAATAGTATAATGCTTTTTAGTTTACTGAAACTCTAGAATGAAGAAAAAATTCCCATCGTTACAGCAGCATAATACAGTACTAGGTCAAGATAGCACTGACCTATCTTCAAAGCTCTAAAGAAAGGCTGTACGTGCATTCTCATTTGACAAATGAGAGCATTGCAAAATACATCCAAGTATTTGGTCCCAATACACACAGAGTAAACAGAAACCACCCAGAAAGCAGAGTATAACTTTACTGAACTAATCCAGAAAGAGGTACGGCTAAGTGGCAGGGAGCACAAAATTGTCCTTCAGGCTTTAACTGCCAGCCCCTAAATTGATGATGCTTCAGGAACTCTTTGTAAATGTATGAGAACAGAACGGGCAGAAGGCACTGCACCTCGCCCCAGAGGACTTTCTCCACCTGTCTTTTGCGTAACACTGACCCCTTAGACTCTTCCTGCTTCTTTTGGTTAAAATCTGCAGCACCACACAATGTTCAGCTCAACCACACTGAGCCAGGTCCTACACTCAGAGTCCTCTGAAGCAGCAATATTCCCTTGTATACACTCAATGAGGTTTTGAGAATCAGGGGGTTTTCTTTTTAAAGACTGTTTTTCTGATTTTTCATTAGCCAGGCATCACTCAGCGCTGTGGGAAAGAAAAATGTGCCATATTGTCAGCCTAAGAGCTTACAAACTAGGTCCAAGCATTACAAACAGAACATGTGGATGAAATTAGGCATGGAAATACTCCCATGGGAGGAACCTTTTGTCCTCTGTAGGAACTCCCTGGGCAAAGAAAACGCAAACAAAATTTCTTTCCTCACTAACTGTCAAGACAAATTTCATGTGTCTCAGCACTTTCAACCCCAGCCCCTCCTTCCCAATGAGAGATTCATTTCTGTTTATGTTAAAAGTGATGCCGGCTCTCCTTTCCATCCTTACTTTATAAAACATACCCTGCACAACTGCACCAATGCAGTGTCTTGACAGATATGAAGATGATGAAAAACTGGAAGCACCTTATTCTGTTGGAATTTTCTACAAAGAGATGATCCAAAAGCTAGAAGTATCCAAGTTCTCTGTGAGATTAACACACCTGAGATGCATCTGCTGCTCTTTATGCCAGTGAAACATAAAGGCACTATAAAACATGAATGTCATCCACTAATGTTTTGCACTCATTTACTTACATTAATGTTGCTGTTTGCACAAATTTACAAAGGAAGATTGAAGTATTTATATTTGTACTCCAAAAATACTCAGTGAACTGAGGCAGTGATTCTCTTCTTTGCAGAGAACTAATATAATTACACATCTGTGAGCAATTGATGGTATCTAAAAAGCACTTACTGCTTGCTCCTTTCAAATAACAAACCAACTTATGTCCAAAAAGATACCTGGCATGCCTTATTTTCCTATTTATTGATACTCTGAGAAGGTGACATGTTTACTCAGTATTTATATTGCTCCTATTTCTGTAGCAGACTCATTAAACTCTTAGAATGAGGTAATAAAATTCCACCCTATCAGAAAGATTCAGAACTGTTTTACATCACACTAAATTTCATCTATAAAAGTTATTTTATTCAATAGGTCACTGTATTATGTAACACAATTTTGCACAAGCTCTAACTGCTGGCATTTCTTAAAAAACTAAACAAAAAACCCCACAACTTCAGTCCTTCTGCACTACAACTGAAAACCAGACTCCTTGAGCTGTAAAGCATAGTGTTATAGCAAATTATATGGATATTAATGAAATTAAATGAGAGCATGTGACCACTTCTTATTAATTACAGTGATGATTAATTACTATTGAGATTCTTGTTAAAACAAAGAAGCTGCAGCAGGTCCAGACTCATAAGTAGTTTTGAGGGCCTTTACTAGTCAGCATCACCAGTGTGGTAAATCCTATAGTGTAACATGACCCTGCTTGGGCCCAAATGCAAGGTAACAGATGGAATTTTTGTCTGGTGGCCTCCATCAATAAATCAACAACAGCATTACAGAGTTTGCCAACTTTTACCATGCAATAGACCTTCGACCATGACCATCATTTTAAATTCTTTTTCTGTTCCACCCCCACAACATCCAAAAGCAGTGAGGAAGGTTTCGGAACATTCATGGATCTCATATGCTAAAGTGACCTCACATTAATGGCTTCTGAAAACACAAAACGCTGCTGTACTTTGTTTCATAAGCATATTACCTAGTACAAAACTTCTGTTTAGAGAGCCTCAGCCATGGGGACCTAAACCAGGCCTGATAATCTAATGCACCAAACAGGCAAAGATCTGTGCTGTCGTTTACAGAATGCAAGCGACGTGATGCAGTCCACAGCACATCCAACCCTGTCGACTCCCAGTTTCAATGGACAGGTGCACATTTAGAGCTGGGTCAAGAGCAGGTCATTGTCAAGATCAGCAAAGAGCAAAGCCTAAGTTTATACTTTGTGGCCCACAAGATGCTATATGCACTTGCACTCCCCTACAGTACTAAAGGCAGAATTAAAGTCTGTACCTCTAACCAATTAAGAAACTATTTAATGGTTTAGCCAGTCTAACCAGAATCCACTTTAACACTAGAAAGCTCTTGCTATCCCATAACAGTATCTTATTGAAGTGTCTATGTTTAACCTGCATCTGGGGCTAAACTCTAGCAGCTACTCTGCCACCAAATGACCCCTCCCCAGCAGAGAGGGAGAATCAGGAAAAGGAGAAAAGACCCACAGGTAAATTAATACCATGTCAAGATACATGAAATCATACTCAGCCCAGCAAAAGTACAGAGGCCACAGTACTTACTACAGCAGTCCTCAAGGGATAGGAAGGAAAGCAGACATTGAAGAGCAAGAAGGAGCCAACACACACAGCCCAAACAAGTAAATCCCAACAAAAGTCTTCCCTCTCCTTAGCAAACTTCCTCCTTTATACTGAGTGTGATTGTCACTGGGATACACCTGGGAGCAAATTTGATTCAGCTGTCCCGGCTGACTCAGAACCACTAATGGCCCACAGCTGGCTTGTGATTCTGTCCCAGCAAAATCAGGACATAGAGCTACAGACAATATTCAGACACTTGATAATAAGAATGGAACTGAAAAGTCATGAGCTTCATTGCATTGATTTGTACAGCAAAGCAGGTTTATGTGCAAAACAGGTTTAAACAGACTCACGCACTTCCAAACAAAAACAACACAGTGGAAGACAAGGGAATGCATTATCCACTGAATATCTTTACAATACTTTACAATATACTTACTCTATCTAAAATGCAGTGTTATTTTTCTGACAAGCTCAGGTTAAGATTTTAAACAGGATTTGATCTATTTGAAGTATGACTGTAAAATAGTCATGGTGCCTCAAACTCTATTCCTATGCTGCAGATCTGATTTTGCTGAAGCAAAGCTAGTCTAAATAAGGGATCTTCGAAGACTGAAAACTGTTACCAGCAGTTCTAACAGACTAAGTGAATGTAGGATAATCAAATTTGATAGATTACATAAACTCCTGTATTTAAATCACCAACATGTGCAGCAACTGTGGCAGAATTTTTACCCTAGGTTGTCTTTCTTAAGTTCTTGTGCCAAAGTGACAACTGGGTTTTACCATTGTCCTCTTGAAGGACAGAGGTGACTGAGGTAGCATGAACATGAAATATCCTCACCTGCAGAAATATTCTGAAACATGACAGAGCTACGCAGGTTCAATTCATCTTGCTGATTTCTTTCATCCCTCCATCCAAATTAGGCACACCTGATGACATTAAAGCCATTGTTACTTGGCTAAATGACAGAATCATTTCTCTGGGTGTGGCCAGCAGATCCCGAGAGGTGATTTTGCCACTTTGCTCTGGTGAGACCTTCACCTGGAATACTGCATCCAAGTTTGGAGCCCTCAATATAGGAAGGAAATGGACCTCATGGAACTGGTCCAGAGGAGGGCCACAAAAATGATCAGGGGATTGGAGTAGCTCTGCTATGAGGACAGGCTGAAGGAGCTGAGGTGTTCAGCCTGAAGAAGAGCAGGCTCTGGGGAGACCTAATAGCAGCCTTTCAGTACCTGAAGGGGGCTACAAGAAGGATGGAGAGAGGTTGTTTACAAAAGCCTGCAGTGACAGGATGAGGAACAATGGCTTCAAACTAGAGAAGAGCAGATTTAGATTGAATGTTAGGAACAGATTCTTTACTATGAGGGTGGTGGAACACTGGAACAGGTTGCCCAGAGAGGTGGTTGGGGCCCCATCCCTGGAGATATTTGAGGTGAAGCTCAACAGGGCTCTGGGCAGCCTCATCTAGTTGAGGACGTCCCTGCTGCCTGCAGAGGGGGTTGGACTGGATGACCTTTCAGAGGTCCCTTTCAACCCATACCATTCTCTAATTCTTCTCCCCAGAATCAATGTTCCCTATGTCTCCTAGGAAGCATGTGTATTCTGATAGCTGCAAGTGTAGAAGGTCTAAAGAAAAGCATCCTATCAAACTGATTAACAGAAAGGCACAGGGAGCCCCAGGCAAGTATGATGACTGGCTCCTCTGAGCATGCAGGAAGACACACTTTTAACTGCTATCACCCAAGACACATTTAAGATGATATGAGAATGACCATCTACCCTTTATTTTTCATAGCAGGGATACTAAATAAAGCTTTCTGTCTTTGTAAATCCGTGTTTGACGAAATCTAGATGAAAGTATTAATAATAAATAGTGCTGAAGACAGCCCATCAGAATAGAGTTCAGCATGGAAACAGAGACAAGGAACAGGCAAGCCACTGCCAGTGGTCTCTGCATGTGTTTTGCACAGCAGAAGCAGCAAATTGTATTTCTGTTGAAATAAAACAATACACAAAGTAAATAAATTGAAGAATGGAACCTGCAAATGTTCAGCTGTGCTCCCAACAGTCTCTGTAATAACTCTTAAAAAGCACAAGAACCTGTATTGCTGCGCTAAACAGTACCTAGTCATGTTCAGTGAGCAGAGCTTCCCTCCCCTAAGCTCACGGTCTTACAAACACTTGAAAAACCTACAAATAGTTGTTTTAACAGGCCTACAAATATGTCCAAGTATTCCTGATTATACATACGTGCAGCACTGAAGCCGTTTCTAAGAGGAAGCCATTTCTAAGGGGAGGGTGTCTGAAAAATCCACCCTGCAACTACTGTTTGTCCAAAAATGGACAGCTCTTTTCTCTTCGAACACACAAGTGCATTTCCCTCCCACCTCTTTCTCGAATGTCTCAGTAAACCAGAATGTCTTGTTTTCTGTCTTTGCACAGACTGCACATTTAATGCCAATCAGCTTACTAATTACTCCAATGCTAAAGTGAAACCTGTATTTATACAGGTAGATGAGGGTTCATTTATTCCTTGCTCTAAGGGCTCTGACACTTCAGGCAGGGTAAGAGGGAGAGCAGCAGAAGGGGGAAGAATTTTTTTTTCTTTTCTAATGGTTTGGTTCCAAACATTCTAATTCCCCTTAGAACCAATACAAATACTTTATCTTTCTTCTTTTTTTTTTTCCCCATTAATTACAAACAAATTCATCTTTCTCTTATGAAGCCTGAAGTTTTGTTGTTGTTGTTGTTAGATGAGTTGCACCCAAACTCCCAACTAAAAAGATGAAGCCAACATTGAAATTCATCTCACAGTCCAGAATTTACTTAACGGCCAGCCTGTGCGCTGTGATAAACGGAATGATGATCCGGCAACATGTCTTTATCCATGGTTTGCTTTAATTAACGCCGGCTTGTTTGTTGAAAAGATGATTAATATGCCAATGAAAATTGCATAATTGAATACCACAACACTGCCACAATCAGAAAGACACATGCAGTTTTTTGATTAACATTTCTTATTCTTATTATTATTATTGTGTGTTTTAATGTACTCTTTCTCACTACAAAGTGATGCGGGTTTTGACCGAGAGGTGAGGAAAAGACAGGTTAAGTGCAGGATCTTCCATGGGCAAGGAGGGGAAAAAAAGAGATTATGATGTAATTTAATGATGCAGAAATAGTTCCATGGTCAAGCAGCCATTTCTCCAAACTCATAACAGAAGCAAAACCACCTCAGAAGAAGAAAACACAGGAAAAATAACAAGCTAGAACAAAAAGTGTAAGCGTAAACAACAAAAATACAAATGGCAATGACCATATGGCAGAAAGTATGGAAAATGCAAGCAAAATACTCAGTTTTGCAAGCAAAATAATCATATTAGTTTATTGAAAGCAGAGGAAGCAATCTTTAAGCAACAGAAATGGTAAGGAACTTTTCCTCTAAGAGCACCAATGTATTACACCAAAAAAGCATTGAAAATAGGAAAAAAAAAAAAAAAGTACCATTCCTTTCCAGAACTTCCACTGAACAGCAATCCTAGCTTCATTCTATTAACATCTTCATCTGGTTAAATCTGTTATGAGTGGCACAACAGTGCCAATTAAGGTCTGGGCCAGGTTTTATTTTTCCTGTAACATTTGCTTGTGTTTTCCTCTCTTTACTTATCCTTAATGTCCAACTGCCCAAGGCAGATGTTAATGTTATTTAACTCCAATTCTCATGCAGACTAACTCTTAAGGGGCAGGAAGATCCCTCTTCTTTGCAAAACTGAATTCAGACTTGCATACCAATCCAATAGGATATACAATAGTTCTTTAAATACCTTGGCTATTTTGGAAACTAGCTAATAGGAAAATTGACAATTTTTGAACTAAGGTAAGCCAGAAATCTTTCCAGAGTCCTCCCCCCAAATTAGCACCTACATACTGACTTCATACTTTCTTCAGGGCTTTAAGCAGGCACAAGAATTTTCCAGTAACTGAAGTTCCATTATTTACATTAATAAACACTTGCACAGGATAATACAAAGCAAATACTGCTGCACCTTTCCTATAGTCAAATAAAACAGCAAGGAAGATTCCCACTTATTTCTTTCCACAAAAGGTAGCACAAGTAGAAAGATTTCTGCAAGAATTACTTTTCAAGGATCCTCTCACATTGTTCTTAGATGAATGAGAGGGGAAAAGAAGGAGAAAAAAGCCCATAGAAAGGATTGTGTGTGCTCCAAATACAGCCTTCAGTGACTTCTGTAGGTCTAAGGTGGCCACCAGAGGTACTGTGTGCCCCAACAACCCCAGGTTACAGATGACCCTGAGCACAAGGAGCAAGAGCTCATCTGAGTAGTAACTACAGTCTGGAAAAGCATGACCATGTAGTGAATGAAGGACATCCATCCTGCTTCAAGGCTCCAAGCAAAGAGTTTTCAGTTCTTTGCTTTGAAAAACGAATGTATTTTTAAAGAAATCCTTTGTAAGCACATTGGAGGCATCCAAAACTCAGAGGAATTGTAAGAGATCCAGCAAAGGCTTTTCCCAACTTACAATTGCCTCAGGAAGAGACTGATTTTCTAGTCTGCAGTTTCTCTTGCAGGTTATTTAAGCACCTGAATGCCCACATTTGCAGCTCCATATCCAGAATATACTGGTGGGAAAAACATGAAGAAGTTTTTGTTTTGAAGAGCCACAAAGGAGTCACAGGATCCACTCCTGTACTTCCTCACCCTGTCATTCCAAGAATAACTGAAAAAAGCCCTTTAACTTATCTGAACTAAAAAACCCTGCAAACTATAATATTAATTAGGGACAGAGAATTATAGCTACTGAAAACATGTCCAAAACTCCAAACATGTTAGAAAACAGATCTGAAGAAATGCTCATGCTTAGCCCTGAGTCTCTGACAATAGCAATCACTGAGGAATTCCTCCCCTCTCTAAAGGAAAATAAAACTGCTCAGGGCCATGATCTAGGAAACAGTGAAGCAGCTGGAAGTACTGAGGCATAACATTTAAACCAGGATGGACTCAGCCCAAACCTAAAAGCTGACAGGAAAAAAACTGCAATGTCCACCATAGGGACTCAGATCAATCTTTTCAATTTCTCTGATCCTAAAACTTTACTGTTTTTCAAACACATTAAAATCATATCACAGATTCGAACCTGAAGTTGTAATAAGTGTCACTGTTCATATTACTTTTTAGGTTGCAAAGGCACACACTGTAATTTGTTTAACTGCAGACCATGACTGTTGTCCTGGACCCTTCTAGGCCTAAATTTAATAGGTGGGGTTTTTTATATAATTGTATATTAAAAATGTATATGAAAATGTTCAGCTCTACAGCTGTGAAGTTCAATTTAATTTTCACTGACTTTTAATTCACCTTACTTTTTAATTAAATAAAATATTGCATGATTTTAGTTCTTAAGAGTTCTTCCTAAGCACTTTTTTAGGATTGCAAAAGAAGTAGAGGTGGCAAGACAGAGGTATGTAGAAGCATGAACAGGCAAGTGTACTACTAAACATTCCCAGTTCTTATGCTAAGGAGCCAGAGATCATCAAACGAAACAATCAAACAAAAGATTTAAAACACAGCAAAAGAAAGTTTGTGCAAAGGCCAAAGTTACATCAATGAGAGAAAGTCATACAAGGAAAGTTCATCAAGATGTCTGAATGTAAATGTCTTTACATTTGACTGCTGATCAAGGAAGATGCAGAGTGTAGAATACCACAGGATGTAACAGGGAACTACTACTATTTATTGCCATGTGCTTATCATTCCCATTTTATCCACCACCCGCCGCTGCCACAGACAGATATGGTTCTAAATAGTTCATGACTGCCCAGTAGAGAGCCTTAGGACATTTCTTATGCAAATTCAATGTCCTAGACCTTTTAACATTTCCCACAAATCTGCCTTCTACAGCTTCCAATCACTATTATTCCTCTTCCCTGATTTTCTTCAGGTTTGTCAGTATTTTGCTGTTATTGAGACATGGAACTTAAAATGTAACTGGTTGGGTCTCACTGCAATGCCAGACCTGGATTTTAATTCCTGAGTAGGTTTTGGATAATCAAAACAAGTACACTTTTTTTTTTTCCCCCTAGAAGTTTCTAAAAGCTCTTTCCCAACTTGGTGCTATTTTAATAACCTTACTGAAATAATGAATGAAGTTATTAAGTAAAGACAAATAAATAAACCCTTAACAAAAACAGATCTCTTCATAACACTGCCAGATGGTGCCCTAAAAATTCAATACTCTATTATTTTATGGGAACCTCATGTTTGTGATTCTTGAGCCAGGTTCACTCCATGTGATTGCACTCACATGGACGTCAGTTTGAATTAAGTAGTCTGGGAGTATGGTTTCATGACGATCAGATGCTTTATTAAAATGGAGGCATCAGATTTCTTCTTTACTAATATGCAGTTCAGTCTTCAAACATCCCAATACGTCACATAAGGTCTCTTTAATTATTAAAGATATGTGCTTAGCATTTATGATACTACCTTCACCTAGAGAACAGACTGTGAACCATGTGCATGTGGGAGTCTCACTGACTTAAGAGAAAAAAAAAAGGTCTCTCTGAATGACTGCTCACCAAAGCAGTGAAGGAATTGCTATATAGCCTCACTACTTTCTGGCCTTTTTCTTTCCAAACACATTATTTGCCACCTTTTCTAGAGTACATGCTGAACTGTAAGTCAGGTCAATAACATCAATTACTTTATTCATCTGTTCAATTAATCCCTTGACAATTATGAAGCATATTACCATGTTTGTGAATGCTACCAATTCCTAGTATTTCCTTGCATGCTCTTCCTTATTCTGTGATGTTTTCATTCCATATCCTGCTTTTAAAGGCATGCTTTAAAAAAAAAATATTCTTTCCTTGCCTCTATAGGGCTCATAACTGTTCTAGAGAAGGCTAATGTGCTGATATTTTAAACACAGGAAGGGAATGACCTGGATAATAGGCCTGTCAGTCTGATATTGATACATGGCAAAGCAATTTGAACAGATGATATAGAGCTTAATTAATACAGAATTAAATACAGGTAATGAAATCAGTGCCAATCAACATATGCTTAGGGAGAATATCTTAACTTTGTATTCTCTGTTAACAAGATCATGCTTAGCTGATGCATTACCACTATTATTGTATTATATTTACACTTATTCCATTTTAATTAGGGCTTAAGATATAAATAGTAAAAAACCCAAGGTTTAATAGGAACTGGGCAAATGACAAATAGGAAACCTGGAATGCACTGATTCTTGACCCTTTAGTCCTTAGCATCCTTGTCAGTGACCAGGAGCAAAGAATCAAATAATTTAATGGTAAAGTCTGAGGAAAAGAAAACTGGAGAGAACTAAATAATGAAGAAGTGTGGAACAGGAGAGCATAATGAGCTGGCAAATCTGGGCTCACTGCATGTGTGTTGAGATACAGAAAAACAAAGTGCCCATGGGACCAAACAATGCAGGACATACCCCCAGGACACAGGACTCTGTCCTGAGAAGCAGTCAATGGAAAAATGCTCATCATCAAGAAGGTAGAGGCTAGCTCTTAACAGTCATGCATGCCAGGAGGACATGAAACACTGGACATGAACTGGAACAGGAAAGGTTCAGCCTGTATATGAGGAAACACTTTTTTTACCATTGGGACAGTGAAGTATTGGAAAAAGTTGCTCAGAATGTACATGCAGCCTCCATCCTTGGAGATTTTCAAGATCCAACAGGATAAAGTCCTGTTATTACAGGAGAATTTACATTGATCAATGCCCAGATGTCAAACTGAAACAACACCCTTAAGGGAACGGAGATGATGGGAAAATCAAACTCTAACACAACACTTCTAAGTCTTCCCTTTTTTATTTTTAACTGTAAAAGCATTGGAGAGATTGCGTAGAGTAACCTCATTTAAGACTCTCTCAGATTGGAGTTTTTAATAAAGCATGCAGCATTAAGCTTGCTATTCACATGAGCCTAACAAAGTAAGTGCCTTTTCAGTTAAGACAACCCACAGAGAGCAACAGAAAATCCTCTACTTATTTTCAAGGATAACTCCTCTAGCAAGTGATCATGTGGTTACCTGCAATGAATCTGGTGAACAAGGCAGCCTCTGAATGACTCATAGCTTCTGTGCTCCCATTATTTATTGAGCTTAAAAAAAGAAGCTCCAGGAGAAAATGAGACTAACATAATCACAGAGCATTCCATGTACAGAAAAGTGGACTGCACTGTACAGTATATTAATGTCATAATGGAAACAGCTCACTGGATGTCATTCTCTAGAGCCTCTGACTCAGCCACTCGTGGTGGCTTTTGGAAATATGTTCCGCTTTACATGGTTAAGGCCTAGAGAGACAATATCATCAAAGGTTCAGCATCAAACCAATTCACTGTTTTCATTTCAAGATCTGTTCACTGGTTGGTTTAACTAATAGGGCTCCAACAAAATATAAAAGCCGGAGAAACAGCTATGTCCCATGTCCCTGATGACTTTCTACATCTAGTACATGATTATTTTTGAAATAAACAATAATCACATTACAAACATTAATTACATAGCCTCCAAAGCCCCAGGGAGTGATACATTTACATGCAGAGTGGGATGTAAATGTGCATAAAATAAGAAAAACACACCTGCTGTTTCTTTAGATAACCTGTAGACATGAACGGGAGTTCCAGAGTTTTGATAACCTACTATCCTCAACAGCTACAACTCTAATTGCAGTTTATCAGTTTCTAGAGAGAAACTGTAGACATCTGAAGCTAGGTAGAAATAAAACTGCTATTCAAATAGAGAAGACTTTCCCCCATTGACTTACTTGCTCACGAAGCAGTTCTGTGCAAAAAGTAAGACTTAAGACACCTCAAACCTACAGACATTCATAGTTTTTTTTCTTCTTGCACTGAAAGAGATGTTATTTTGTTTTCTTTCTTCTTGGTAAATTCATTATAAATAACCTCCCTATAAACTGTTCAAAATCATTTTGGTAGCGTTTCTCTGCTCTCAGAACAAGGCTGAATTTGTTGAAACTGTTTGCTGGTATTATTACAGTTGGTCACCTGCTGAGCATTCCAATACATTATACAGGAAACAGAAGTATTAAACATGCATTTAAATGCATTAGTCATTTTTGAAGTCTGGGGAGCAGAATTTGGCCCTAGTTATCTTTTCCTGTATTTAACCAATCTTATTTCATGATCCAGTAAATTAAACAGAAGTAACAGCATAACTACTATCATGAAAGGCCAACTGGGAAAACCTACAGTTGTTGATCTGACATTACTGATGAGCCAAAGCAATTCAGGAGAGAATCTGAGCACATACCTTATTTGAATTATGAGCAGAATTCAGGGCTGCTCTTTAAACTATAGCTAACAGTTTAGACTTCAGCTGTCTAAAACCTTGATGTCATGTATAAGCTACACATCCAGGTTCTGTCTGTAGTAAACTGAGACATGTTCCTTGAGGTAAAATGATACCTTTTCTTGTAGATAGCTATCTTAAAATGGAACGAGTAAAGGTGCTTATCTCACTCCATTGACTAAAGACTACCTTAAATTAACTTATAGATGACTATATTTAGATAAGACAAAATTAAAAGGACCATCTGAGCATTTCTTGAAATGCTGTTCTAACCTGGAGTTGAAAATAGGGAGAGATTTGAAGGGCAACAAGATGTACTTGTGCAGAAACACAGGTAGCAACACTTAAAAGGAAGAAAAACATGGACTTGATACTCAGTGGGACAGAGACCACAGTTACAAGGGACACGGAAAAGGCTGAGGTACTGAGAGCCTTCTCTGGTTCAGTTTTTACTTCGAAGGCACCATCAGGTGTCCCAGGTCCCTGAGCCTAGTGATGAGTATAGATCATTATCCACAGGAGTTGAAGATTAAGTGAGCACTTTAAGCATCTGGACATACACAAGTCCATGGGACCAGATGGGCTCCATGCAAGGATGATGAAGGAGTTGGTCAATGTCACTATGAATCCATGCTCCAGCACCTCTGAAATGCTGCTGCAACTGTAAGGAGGGAAGATCACCTCTAAGTAGATATAGCCAAACATTATACCAACCACTAATAAAGAAAAAGGAGATTCCAGAGACCTACAAGTTTTTCAACCCAAACTACAGTCCTGGGAATATCATGAACATACCCTACTCAGTGTCATGACTAGGGATACATAGGACAAGGTGCCCAGCTGGGAAGTATCTCTAATGAAAAGGAGCACACAATTTGAGCACGTACCCTCAGTGCGTTCTTGCAGCAATGAAGTTGCATTGCAAGGCAATGAAGAAGCAATGCCCAGTTGCATCCTGGGCTCTGTATGAATTGAGCAGGACATACAGACAAGCACTGTAACGAGACTGATGGAGGCCCACGACACTGCCAGGGGACTGCAGCAAGGGGTGGCTGAAAAAAGCAGGGACGATCAGTGTCAGAACAGAAAGGCTAACAGGTTTTAACTGCTGTAGTCAAATACATATCTCATGGGAGGGTCAAAACAACACAAAGCCACTCTCCTACAGGAGGTACTCAGGGAGAGGATAAGAAGCAGACACAAGCTGCAGCAAGTGAAAGTTTAAAAAATTTCCACCAGATAAGGTAGGCAAACATTAGAAGAGCTAAGGAAGCAACTCAACTACTGAAGGCTGCTGAGAAGGTCTGTAGAACCTCGGTGATCGTCAAATCTTGATCGGCTAAGGCCCTGAGGAGCCTGAGTTAAGTTATCTCACCTTTCAGCTGGGTTTAGATTTGATTCTAAGTGGAGGCACTAATCATAGTTATCAATTAGTATCTATTAAGACTTGATACATCAATATATAATGTCTCCCGAATCAAGGCTCTCCTGGATAAAAAAGTCTGACTACATATAAAACACATTATCAGTGAAAGGAAAACGTCCTGCAGAGTAATGTAAGGCAAAAGCAGAGCTTCCCACTCATTCATAGCTCATGTCAGTCAGTCATGTTTCCTCTGCCCAATCTGCAAAACACATTTACAATACAAATCAGAAATAAAGACAGGGTCAAGACTCAATAATTTAGTCCTTAACTGAAGTTCAGTGGAATATAGGCAACAACACTGACTAGCACGATGTAGAAAATCTCACTTCAGCAGCTGCTTGTTGTTACACCTATCTGCAACTCTCTTTATTCTGATTCCATAAGTGTCTAAACTCAGACACAGTTGCATTCTGGGCTGGTAGGTTAATACCCCTCCAAATCTATCAAAATGAAAAAAAGACAAAACAAAGAGGCTCTCTACCCTCAGAGCAAACCCAACACACCTGAACAGGCTACAGAGCTCAGCACAGGTGGTACATTTGCTTTCAGGATGGAAATTTAACCACCATAATTTCATACAAACTCTGATCTAGGACAAGAACTCCTGTTTTGGTTCACCCTTCCAGCCCTGAGCTTTCAACCCAAACCTCTTGCCTCCAAAAATACTTCTGAAAGGGGAGTGGGAAATTCTCTATCCACATTTTGTGCTGATATTAATGATTTGCTAACCAAGGATACATAATGTCCAGGACACTTCTGCTATGATCATCATGTAAGGACAGAAAATGTGCACTTCTGTGTCTTTCCCCTGCATTTGGCATACTTTCCTAACAAACCATTGATCAATTTGAAGTAGAATCAATTATGGAAGTACAGATACAAACTCAGCTCTCTTCCTAATCTCTAGTCCTAATCTCAGGACTACAAAAAGCAAGATTAATATAATGGAGAGAGGCCTTTGCAAACAGTCCTTCTGCAGCCTTCTTGTATCCCTCTTCAGGCACTGGCAGGCTGCTACTGGATCTCCCAGGAACCTTCTCTTCTCCAGGCTGAACACCCCCAGCTCCCTCAGCCTGCCCTCGTAGTGGAGGTGCTCCAGCCTCCTGATCATCTTCGCAGGCCTCCTCTGGGCCCACTCCATCAGGTCCATGCCCATAACACTGCATAACACTCTAGGGGCACAGACCCTCCAAGTACAGCTCCAAGAGCCTGTCTTGGGCAGGACTGTAAACAGCTCCTCAAGCAGCAAGTGTGGCAGTGTAATATTGCTATCATTACATGCTTGCAGCTTTTCCAGCCCAAGCAGAGCATGTTGTAAGTTTCCTGCTGGATTTCCTGACAAGTTTGTGTTTTATGTTAAACTTAGACTTCAAGTGACCTGACATTAATGATGTTTATCTACCACTTAGGCTGCTGGATACTAAGAAATGTTTCCCTAGTTTCCCCATCAGCCAAGCCAGCCTCGATCCCCATTCTGTCATTCCAACTGGGAACCATGAGCAGTAGCACAAAGATTTTAACAGGAGGTTAGGGGGCTTGGAGCTTGTCTCCTGGTGATAAAATTAGAGAGGAGAATTAAAGTGATTACACTCTAAAAGTGATTTACTAGAAGTGACAGGTTTTTTTAACCTAAATATTTTTTAAGTACCAAAGTTGTCACTCCTGTAAGTTTTATGCTACTAACTATAAAATTATTTTATCACAGCTGTAAAAGAAATTAAGTACTTTTAGTGAATGTTTTTAGATAAATCAGGAAGCTTGTATTCAAATCACATTTTATTTGCTTATATAAGGATTCTTTTATTTTTGACTGAGTTGATGCAGACCTCTGAATCATGAAAAGAAATATATTTACCTATAGCACTGCCAGCCCCAGAGCTAGGCTCTCCTGAGGCAAAGCAAGCCACTGAGCAAGCTAAATTTAAAAACTAGGTAGTTAAGACTGCTGAGGCTGTCTAGTGTATATTAGAAGATGTGTCCAGAGCAGAAACACAGAAAGAGTAACACCACACAGGCTGCATGCTGCAATTCACAGTTCTGAATACTGCCTCTGCCAGTAAGGGCCAAGTTCTTCCTGTTACGCCTCAAGAGCCTCCACTCAATTGAGACACTTTGTAAATCTCACTCCACTCCAGTCTCCAGCCTCTTTTGTAAGATGTTAAGTAGATTCAGAAGAACAAGAAAGGTTAAGAGAGACATACATCATGAAGAATCTTTTGGTTAAGCAGCTTCAGAAGACCAGGTTGTAGCTTCCAGCCACTCCTTACACCTATCCCAGGAGCATTTGCTCCCTTCAGATATCTGCAGACATTGATCAGATCCCCTCTCAGCCTTCTCTTCTCCAGACTAAACAGGTCCAGGTCTCTAAGTCTTTGCTTGCAAGAGAGGTGCTGCAGTCCCCTAACCATCCTCGTAGCTCTCCATTGAACTCTCTCAAGCAGTTCCCTGTCCCTCTTGAACTGGGGAGCCCAGAACTGTACACAATATTCCAGATGTGGTCTCAGTAGAGTTGAGTAGAACCTCCTTCAATCTGCCTTAGACTACTAGCTCAATTATAATCTAAAATTCCAGGAGATTGTCTAACTTGATTTACAAGCTTCATTAAACTCAAGGTGAGCCACATGGGTGCAGGACTTCACGGAAGGGAAGTATCTGAGGCATAGCTAAGCTTGACTTTGCAATTAAATTCAGAACTATAAAAAAAAAAAACACAGCTGCTGTCTACACTGCTTTTCAAACATGGGAACTTGTTGCAGAAAGAACGAGGCTAGGTGATTAGTTTCTGTATTAAAGCTGAGTCTGCATACATTGATTAATAATAAAGTACAGCATTATGGAGATTAATGAACTCTATCTGTACTAAGCACAGTAGGATTTCATGGTTGTCAGCATACCACACTATAGCCCACTACTGAAAATTAGACATCAGGCTTCAGGACTAAGCCTTCAGATGTGCCTCTGGTTGGCTGGTGAGTTTTTTGGGCTGAGTATCTGTCCTAGTTCACTTAATGGGAACTCAAAAACCCAACAGGTGATATAAAAAGGATATTGCAAAATGGTATGACAGAAAGAATGAGTGGTAGGTTGTGAATATATTTTATGGCACATACACAAGATAGGTATTCAGGTTGTTGTTAACATATTGCTGAAAAGGAATATTGAAAACTACAAAGTTTCATCTTTCAATTTGTACTCCTCTGGCATATATGGAAAGCAATAAAGATTTATGCATGCTCTGTCCTTTCAATGTGCAAATATCCTCATGTGCATCTGACTGGTTTTAACAACTGAGCATCTAAAATGACTGAAATTAAGTCAATTCAGTAAAGTGTTCAGGGGAATTTGGTAAAGCAGATTCTAGAAGCTGTGCACAGAAAGGTTTAGATTAGTGGCTGTCTCAGAAATGAAAAATAAAATGAAAATAAAAAAATTAGTTAAAAAAGAGAAAATTAGTTAAAAAAGAGAAAAAAAAAGGTCTTCAAAGGCAGGCCAGTTGCCTAAACCCCACCTTCAAATAATAGGTTTACATCCAGTTTTTCAGACTAGGAAGTGCATAATGGCTTGTAGTCTCATCAGTTCTGTGTAATTTTGACGAGAACTGAGCAGAAAACAAAATCTTTCTATCTGGGCAAGAGAGAGATTTGCTAATTTATAGCCACATATAGTTCAATGGATGAGACACACCAGCCACTTATTTAACCAAGGCCTAAAATGTTTGCTTTCTCTCCATGCAAATGTCTTAATAAAATAAGAATAAAGAGGAGAAAAAATGACCAAAGGGACAGCATCACCAACAGTTCTTTTTCCTGTGTCTTCACAGTTGGTGACTGGAATCTTTGCACTGTAACTGGAAGCACAAAGACTAGCTGGAGGGGGAAGGCTGCACCCTTTACAATACACACTTTAACTTACAACTAGAACCTTTCATATTGTAAACACAATATAAATAAAAAGGCACAAAGTATGTTAAAAAGGTTTAAAATAGTAATGTCAGTTGGAAATTACTAGGGAATTTGTAAGTCTAATTAGGCTTTTTTCCCTTCTGGTAACATATAAAATGTCAGATCTTCGAGTCACCCTCATGCAGCTGGATCCATCTCTGAGCTTGTACCATCCTATTCCAAACAGTAAGCACAACACACAGCATACAACAAACGTACAGGGACTCTGCAGATAAAAATCATCCACTGAGTCTCAGTTATCTGATTCCAAATTCACTGTCAAGGGGCAATAATTTGTCATTTCAGAACACAACGAGGAAGAAGGATGTTCCTTACTGCACAAAGACACCTCTTTAGATTATTTCTAAATGCAGCTACTGCTTAAAGGTTTGGAGTCTGAACCTTTTTTCCATAGCACAATGACAAAAAAAAAGGTGGAAGCCAAGGACAGGGAAAGAGCTGATTTAGCATTTTCCCATTCTAAAATCCTCTGCGAAGGGGTTTTAAGCATAAAGAAGTGAGAATAGCTAGGTAACATGCACTAGAGTTAGTTCCATTATTAACTCTTCCTCTGCAATTACAGGAAGGATTAGGAAGCAGTCATGGGGGCAGGATGTATTTTTTTGATTCTTTCTCGGTAACTTGAAAGAAGAAGGAAAATGAGAATCATACAGAATTACTATGTCAGGCAGAAGAGGCTAATGATGGAATAACTTCAGCCTTCCTGTTGACTCCCAGTTTAATATTCACTTTTGATAGCACCAGCACAACTCTAGGCAGTGAGGGAAAAAGAAAAAAGAAAACAAACAAGGGTTCTGCACGTTCTCTGAAACCCACACTCCTTCCGACCATGAAACTCTTCCTCAAATTCAGAAACTTTCCTCCTGATTCAGCTATTGTCCTTAAAAACCACAGCTTCAGAAGCTCTCCATTTTCCCTCTTCTATCTTTCAGCTATCCTTCCCTATTTCCAGTACAAGAAAAACAAACAAACATGCTGACAGTTCAACTGTTAGCACAGGATGGCATGCTGATTGCTTCTCCAAAGAATTTATCACATCATTTTCACTACATCCAAAACTATATCATAAAAAAACCCAAAACAACCACATCTTTATGTCCCAATAGAAGAAACTCCTTCCTTCAAATTGTCTCTTTGCAAAACGGAGTTGTGAGATCCCTGGGACAGGACTTCATGACTCCCCAGTCCCACTTAAATCCACACTTTAAATTATGGTATTTTAAACCCCTTGTTTAATCGATTACTGGTACTTTTGAGGCAGCATACCACTACCTTAAAGCTCACTTAATGGTATAATCTATTAAAAATTACAGCCTGCTACTGCAGACATGTTTAACTTTACAAATCACCATATATCAAACAGAGTTAAATATCTAAATAACTTCACAGTTCTTGGTCAAGATCTCTCAGCAACTACCACAAAATCGTTTCTATCTTGTCTTAGATCACACCTTCAACAGGAAAGCTCAGGTTAGCCACAGAACCTTCTGCATGATTAAACCCCTCATGGGGAAAACAATGCTCCAGAGTACCATCAGAAGACAGGCTTCCACATTTTACATAGGACCTGCCCAGTACTACTCAGCTACAGAAACTGTGCCAGTAACTTGGCTATTTATGGACACTTTGAGACACCTGAAAAGACTGTCACACTCCTGAAGAAAACAACCATGAAATCCCTTGGAGATGCTGCCATTAAAATGTCTTCATCTCTGACTCAAGGTACACAGATTTATTTACAGCTCCCTGAACATAAAGGACTACTCAGAATTTAAGCAAGTGAGAAGCAGTTTAGCTAAGCCAATAAACTAACAGAAGTCCCTACACAGGTCCCATACAACAGTTCATAACCTAGTACCAAAACCATCTTTGAGATTTAAAAAGAGTAGTAGCAATTGATACAAACCTTGCCCTACAACATTTGGAAAATATTACCACAACTTCTTATAAAGGGATCAGAGAACAGGTTTGGGGGTACTTCATTGTTGTTCTCTGAAATACAAAGCAGTTCTTTGATACACTCTGACTGGCATTTCGAGTACTGAGTGTCCCCGGAAAACAAAGTACTCATAGTTGCTGATGCAAACAGTCATAGGCATGTAGGCTCAGAACAAGAGACTCTCTCTATGTTGGTATTTCCAGGAACCTAAAATGTTGCAGTCCTTTTACCTAAAAAATATCATTTAACCTTTTCAGAGCTCCAGGTCTAAGGTCAGTAGTAGGCCACTCTGGCAAAATCTGTGTGACAGTGAAGCATCCCTGCCATGCTGATGATGCCTTGGCACAGCACCTTTCTCCTTCCATGGCTATGCCCAAGAGGCAATGGCCGACAGCTGTATGCCCATCCACAGTGAGGGCTGGTTTTGCTCACCTGCAGTTCCAGCACAAAACCAGAGAGTCAGCTAATAACTGGGCTAGATTATATCATTCCTTAGTCCATAAGGTGTCATTTCCACCCTTGTTCGTCACTTACCTATTGTACCCTCTAGCTTTCCACTTGGAACTCAACACATCAGGACATATCAGCATGGAAATACATCTCAAGATGGCCAAAACTACGAATTCTCCTTTGAAACAAAGTGGATGTGCTGCATTTTGCAGACAGCTGTATGAAAGGAAAAGCTTTGGCTGTGCCACAAGTTACTGTGCCACCAAACCATAAGGATTTAACTTTGACTTCTTTTTTTTTCATTAATAGAGGCATATGCATAATCCTCCAGGCACGAATGCCAGGAAGGCAAGGCAATGAGAATAAACTTTTAATGCTGCTGAATGGGCACAGCAACTGTACTCGCTGCCTGCAGCTAAGTATCACTACTACAAAGGCATTCTTCCAGTTATCGCTACTAATAGTTGTTGCTGGGCAGGTATCTATATAGGAACTGTAATTTAAATGGGAGTGAAAAAAAAAAAGAGGTCTAATCATTTTTTGTTACAGACCAGAGTTCTGCTGAAGGAATTTAATCCTTTTTCCAATATGGAAAGAAGCCAAATGTATACAAGTTTACTGCAATTTCAGTCAGTGAACTCCAGTACCATTTATTATAATAACCCCTTCCTCCTCCCTTAGAAAAGCAAAAACAAAGCCCCCATCCAAATACGCTACTTGGATTGATAAAGTCTTCCCTCTATCTTTCCCTCCCTCACAAGTTGTACCTTCAATAGAGCCAGAAGTTCCCCAGATCAGAGGACACTGTCAGCACAGGCTGACCAATCTCAGAGGATTTTTTTTCTTTCTTTTTTTTTTTCCCCTTTTCCTTCAAGATACTCTGTGTTAACAGCTTGAGGGGGTTCAATCAGCACTGCTTTGATCTCGGCTGGAACTATAATTATTTAACATTGTTACAAGGATTTCTATAATCCATCCTACCATTAAATCCCTTTTACACCCTCATCTTCTGAAGGCTAATCTGCATCCGTACACTCAGTTTGTCTCTTCAGCTGGTTTCATCAGGCTCTGGCATTCTCCAACATCCAGAGTGATGTGTTTTTTTTTTTTCTTTTATTCTTGTTTATTTTCTTTCCTTTTTTTTTCCTAATGAAATAATTTTCTTTCAAATTGAAAAGCGCAAAAGGTCTTGTGCATTTGCTACCTTTTGATGAGACAGCTATATAACACCAATATAATCCACTGTTTGCTGCAAACTTCCCCCCAGTTTCAGCAAATTCATTTTCTCTCTGGTGTTTTCATTGAATTGATGATACATATGTGTGTGTTATATAAATAGCTGAGAAAAAAAAAAAATCAACTGAATACCAGCAGATGCTCCCTGGAAACACTGCAAAGCCAAGAATAGTCATCATGTGCTCATTTCTTTCTACACTCCCCTTGATAAATATCATAGGAAACACTGTACCCAAACTTAGAAAGCTAAGTAAATAAATTTGGAGTGCTAAAGAAGGAAACAGAAATACTTCTGTAATTATAATGTATGAAAGAGACACGCCACATTGAAAAGGGACTTTGAAAGAATCAAAGGAAATAAATGACAGAAAGAGAATACAGAGCAGAGTGAAAATGAAGAGCATGAACAAAATCAGACCAGGAATACAAAGAGGAGATGATCAGAAATTATGAATGATCAAAAGGGAGTAGGAACAACAAAAAGCTTTCCATTTTTATTGTTCAAGGAAAACAGAGCTTCAAGAGGAAAATGGCAATTTTTCAGCACAGGTGTGAGGACATTGAGGAACCTGACTCTGCGCTCCACCTGTTTTGGGTGAATCATTTTTAAGCAGCCCAAATGGAAAGACATTTGCTCCACTCAGCACTGCTGGACTGTCATCTGGACAGCCACCCTGCTGTGACTGCATGTGAACAGGCACTCAAGGGCAGGCAGGGAGGGGAGGATGACAAACACAACAGTTAAGTACCATTGGGCCACAATTACAAGGCAGAACCACATTATAAACTTGGGTGCCAGTTTTCACATGAAGTCAATTTCTTTAGCTAAATAATCTCTGTCTTTCTCACAATGCATTCCCAAAGATTAATTATAAACACTATACATGGACTTATTATAACAAATATTGCATAAAGAGGGAAATACATGAACAGTAGGCAGCATCTGTACAAGATAAATATTGAAGAAATGAAGTCAGTGGAAAATACAAACAGGATGGGCCACAATTAAGAAACTCACGTAAAGAAAACAAGACCTTTAAAAGGTTGCGTTTCCTTTAATCCCCTTACCTGCTAACATAAGCTTGAGTTTATCAGCTGACACTTGAGAGAACCATCAAGTAACAGTCCTAAGTCTAAAATACTGCTTGGACTCAGCTGTCATTAAAACAACAGGCAGTAGATTTAGCTGATTTTCAGAAGGAAAAGCTAAGAGCCACTGATGCTTCACACAAGGTGTTTCAGAAAATCCCCTCAGTAAAATTTGTGGCACTTTAACAACCCACAGAAAACTGCAGAAGATAATTAAAAAAAAAAATATTAAGTGCTTCCTTTAAGGAAGTTTTTTTTTTTCCTTAGAAACAGTCCTACCCTGGGCAATATTTTTAACATTTTCTCCTCTCAACTCTAATATTGGTATATTTCTATATATAGTTAGAGCAAAAATTATATTATATGCAGTTACAGAAAAAACCTTAGCACTAGCAAATAAAAGTTTGAGACTCACATGGATTGTGCCACCACAAGACTGCTTTTCACAGCTGTAATCAGAGCCAGGAAATTTGACTGTGTTTTTAATTGTTTGTTGTTGTTGCTTTTGTTGTTGCTTGTTTTTAAAGAGGGCTGCAGAATCCAAATGAGTTATCAATTAAAAACAGTAACGTTTAAGATCTTACTACCCCACCACTGACAATGAAGCCACTGTGGAAAAGAAAATGAACAGCAGCCTCAAAATTTAAATTATTCTTCTCAGAAAAGCCTATCCATCTTAAAAAGTATGTATGAGTCAAACATGTTGTATAGGAAGTATTTAAATAAAAAATGCTTTAAAAAGGGAAGTTAGAAAAGCAAGCAAATGCATGGAGCAACACTCTGTAATCAACAGAAACTCAAGGATTTGCCATTTGAAGTCCTTACTGCATTCAGAATTCTAGGTCTGGCTGAAGTAACTTACTCAACCTTTAAGGTCCTTTTACATTGTCAGAGGAGTGGAAAAGGGCCTTTAGCGTTGCTTCGATTTGCATCCCTATTAATTCACAGCAGCTAACAGTTTTGCTGAGTATGTAGAAAGCACAATGATAAAAGCAGCTCCTCCTGGAAGAGCTTCTGACCTAAGGCCACAGTCCTACAAACACTCACCTATGTGCTTAACTTAATGCATAGGAGGAGCTCTTTGCTTAATGGCATGCTCATACACCTCCAATTCAAAGCCTGTAAACGCCTGGCAAGATGGGAGCTTAGAAGATCAAAAGCATTATTCTAAAAGTAGATTTATTTATTTACTTATTTTTGTTACTACCTGGAAAGAAAAAATGAACTAAACTGACAACTTATTGAT
Organism: Indicator indicator; assembly: GCF_027791375.1. NCBI lineage: Eukaryota > Metazoa > Chordata > Aves > Piciformes > Indicatoridae > Indicator > Indicator indicator. The sequence continues at coordinate 28,776,585 of NC_072021.1, read as the reverse complement.
TCCATCTTCAAATGCCAGGTTAGGCTGAAAAAAAATAGATGTAAGCCTTTTTTAAGCATCTTTTTTTTTTTTTGTACTGATCTATGAAGCCTTTTTCTTAGAGATCTGAGATATTTTCAGATGCCCAAAAAATCCTTGCCCCTTTCTCCCATCAACAACAAAGTCCAGGTGGATGAACACTCCCCTGTTGACATGCCTAGCTGTCCTCTTCCTAAAAAGAGGTGTATTTGTGAGTATTCACAAGTATTCAACACGTCCCTTATTACTAGACGAGGTATTAACTTCACTGACATCAGGGTGCACTTTTCTATTTACTTAAACAGGACCAGAAATGTTGAGGTCCTTAAAGACCATGCTTGACCACCCTGACATAAAGTAATAAATGTTTACCCTCTGTTAAAATTGAAATAGCTGTCTAATGGTATCCACAGTGCTTATCATGGTGTTTCTGGAGAGAAGACAATGTTAAATATCACAGTATGTGGCAGCATGTTATTCTGCAAACAGTCCCCTAACATGCATAGGGCATCCCAGGGAGTGATGAGTACTCCAACTCAAGGTGGCCATGGTAGGTGCCAGCAGTCAGCTTTAGTGTTGGGCATTCTTTATTTATGCACATAGACTGCTTAGCACACATAAAGCAAAGCTCTGACTGATGGTGAGCAAAATAAAGCAGTATTTCACAGTTATGATGTCATCAAAGGACTGTATTTCATGGCTATAACATTGCTGCAAACGTAAACATAAAGTGGTATCCCCAAGGAGCACTACTTCCTAAGTCTGCCTGAGGTCCAGCCAGGTGGACCTCCTTAAATTCCATTTAATGTCCATTAAGATTTGAATATCAAGGAAGTCTAAATAGACTGAGGGTACAAAAGGCATTCTGAATTTCATACACTGCAGCATACTTGCCCCATTACATAATTTTTCTATATATTATATGCTGTGTTATCTTCAATTCACTCTGTTTAAATTTCAGCACACTCTTTCCCCTTTATGCATTTATCTGTGCATATATGCTTTATATATTATATGTAATTACAAAATTACAACTCAAATGAATCTCATATGCTATATAAACTATCACTGATGCAGTCTCAGGGTTTCAGATCTTGAAAATAGAATTTGATTACTTTATTCACTCTAAACCAGTATCACTGTAATATCAGCCTTAAGCAATACAGGCTGCTAAAATCATTTGGTTCCATTTTTATTTTCCAAAAAGGAATACTGATAGGATTATTTTTGTGATAAATTAATTTTACCATGTAATTGCAATTATGAATTCTAATTAATGAATTATTTCAGCCTCACTAACTAGGTCAGCATTTTCCTTTTAAAAATATATAATTTTTCTCTCCAGATAAGCATCATGATATGTCCAAGCTTTGGGGAAATGTACATAGCATTTTTTGATTGGGCAATGATTCCAGAAGCTGAGCAATGGTGAAAGGAATGTGACATGCTTTCAGACATGTCCAAGTTACGTTTTGTCTCTTTTACAACAACAACAAACAAGTAGAAACTTAAAAAGCAAGCAGATGGCAAAAGGCTTTTTCATAGGGAGCATCAGAGTTTCTAAGTGCTGTTGGAGTATTGGTTAATTCCCTGCTTGAGCTCCCCAGCCTGTGCAACACTGAACAATGTGAGAGCAGTGCATCAGTAGAACAGCTCATCTATTGCATCCTGCTTGTCGATATGCACATGGCATTGTAGAATATATTGACAAGAGGCAGAACTCAAGAACAGATTTTCTGTAATCAGATGAATTCCTACCCCCCAAAAAAAAAAAGTATTAAAGGAAGCTGAAGTTTACTTAATGCATCATGTAGGACAGAGGCCAATGCTCCTCACTGCCCATTGCTCTGTCAGATCACGTGTTTGAAGGCACTGTGCAAGAACACTTCTGCAGTGTCCCCTGATGATGTCCTCTGGCACGTATATACCATTTTAAATTCTGCATTGTTCATCTCCCATCCACATCCCTGTCAACAACCTTATCACATCGTTCTTCGATTCCACATGATTCATGAGTTGTGGCATGAAGATGCCGAAACTAAAATTAACTAAGTTGCAACTATTAAACCAGTGATTAGCAGGACAGCAGGAGAGAAAAATAATTTCCTTGGAAGAGGCTCAAAATTTGATGCCTAAAATGTATATAGTAATTAAATAGATGCAGTAATTAAACTAAATGCTAGCTCTTATTGGACTGCAGCACATCAAAATCTCTGTTGTTTTCTTGGAGGTTTTTTCTTTTTTTTTTTTCCTGCTACTAGAAATAGTCACATATTTAGAGAGCACCTCTCAAAAAATATTCCCATGAAAAGGTGAGATCCAATGTACACTTGGAAAAAAAGTCAGTATCAAATGCTCAGGAGTTCTGTCCTTGGGGAAAAAAAAGACTGTTTTGTTTTTTTTTCTGAGAATAAGTCAGCAACAACCAAAAAGTAGAAAACACAATAGCAAAAGTATTATGTAAAAAAAAGTTTTAAATTATACCTATTCTATCAGATGGTAACAAACAACATGGAGCATTTCCAATGTGGCATTATACAAATCTAGAAACCAGGACTGTGTTTCACCTAAGGAAGCTCTGAGTGAATGCTTGTCATGAGAGCTGTCCAGAGAGCCTCTTTGTTTTTAGTAAGAACTAGTATTTATTTATAGCTGCAAGCCAAAGATTTATGAACTGATCAGTACTTTTGGCATCACTGTGTAAGTATCAAATTTCAAATAACTTAACAAAAGATTTTTTTTTCCCCCACACAATGATGTCATTTGAAATTCAGTCTCCTTTAGCTGTCACCCAGCCCAAAATGCATATATGCAACACTCTGGACCAGTGTGTCTATGGTGTACCTTGTATTATCTTTCTAAATGAGCCACAAGAATTCATCGTTGTTGCTTTATGCTGATGAAGCACTTTTAAACTCAGTGTCAGAGAAGCATAGACCAAAAAACCCTAGAATTTCAGATGTCCTCTCTCTAAAACATGTTTTAGAAGGTCTCAGCTCTTCAGCTGACTGCAGAGAAAACTAGGAACAGTGGCCATTTCTCAGCTACAGCTTTCCAAACACAGGCTTTAATCCTTTATTCCTTGTCCCTACCTGAGTATCTGCATAGGTACATTAAATGTTTTAACTCTGGCCAATATTTCTGAACGTTTGGCTCTGGGGAGTTTCAATAATTCAATTAGAATATGTTTAAACACCTAAGAATGTTAACTAAACAAAAATGAGGTCTGATGCTAGTAAGTCAAGCATGCTTGCTTTTGCCATGTTGGTGAGTAAGTGCTGAGCGACTGCTGAGTGTCTGCATGACAATTATTGCATTTGACAAAGCTCATTTACACATACCCTTGTCTGAAGTCTACATCAAGGAGGGGAAGTAAGATCTGCCATTTGCTCCATATCCTTCTTTTGAGTATGTGATAATAAAGTACTCTAAAAATAAAGTGTGGCAATTAAACCCTAAATCCCAAGGTGTGCTCAGCTGGTCTCACTGAGCTAAACACAGGTCCTGAGAAAGGCCAGCTCAGAATTGAGAGGAATTTGCCCAGAGGACTCCGTTGCAGTTCCACGTCCAGTTTCTTTTTCTGACTCCCAACCATTCCGAACTTTTGTGTAATTTTGTGAGTAATTTCTAGTATCTACTGTGTGATTCCTGGGTGGGGGAACACCTTAGAGCTGCCTTCTGATACCTGAAGGGATCCTACAGGAAGGCTGCAGAGGGACTTTCGAGGAGGGTGTCTGGCACCAGTACAAGGGGGAATGGTTGGAAGCTGAGGGAGGACAAGGTTAGACTGGAGCTGAGGAAGAAGTTCTTCAGTAGGAGGGTGGTGAGACTCTGGAACAGGCTGCCCAGGGAGGCTGTGGCTGCCTCCTCCCTGGGGGTGTTCCAAGGCCAGGCTGGATGAGGCCTTGAGCAGCTGAGTCTAGTAGAGAGGTGTCCCTGCCCATAGTGGGGAGGTTGAAGGAGATGATCTCTAAGGTCCTTCCAAGTTGAACCATTCTGTGATCAGATGCACTCCCAGCCAAAGCTAGCTCTTTTGAATGAAGGCACAATAGTTCCTGGTGATAATGTTGTTGCTGGTTTAGTTATATTACTCCAATTTCTATGTTATGATGCCTTGAGAGAGTGTTCTTCAATGATGTGCTGAACACAACACTGAAACCAGCTGAAACCTGCCAATTGGAGAAAGTCACTCCTCATCACCACTCCACATCCACCTCACCAGCATTTGCATTCAACTGCTGGACTACATCTTTCTGTGTTAAGTAACACTATGTTGTGTATAGAGTTCAACACATTAACACATCCACCCTTCAATTGCTCCAGCCAGTGCTGCCATGCAGTGTTTCACATGCAATAGTCTCAGCTGAATTAATGAGAAAAACACAACAAAGAACAAAATAGTTGTGGACCAATTACTTGTCTCTTTTGATTCTCACCCCATCTGTTTCCAAACCCAGACATTTTTTCCCAGTCCTTTGCAATTACCAGGGTGTTATATTGCCTTTATGACCAAATTACAGTGGAGACAGCTGAAAAGTGCAAAGCTTTCTGCCAGCCTCTGCAGGTCCCTTGGTGCATGAAACTACAAGAAACAATGCATTGTAATGCAGATGTTCATTGATTCCCTGCAGAATATCACAGACTAGGAGTCCTTCACTGTGTGACCTACAGGGATTTGTACTTTACATAATATCCACTCTATAGCATATCATGTCCAAAGCAAAGTACCTAGTGAATCTGATCATTCATCCCTTCCACATGCCTTTCCCAGCTATCAACTTTTTTCAGAGAACTAGAAGTCTTTTGTGCTTGAAACATAAATGTCAATCAAAATAGAATACATTTCTAATGTGTATCACCTTTCATTCCGAGTTCAAAGCTTTTTATGAGTCAGGCCAATGTTCTATGCCTGGACATAACTGAGTATAAAAGAATTTAGGAAAATACTGGATTAGTTTCAAGCCTACCTAGTTTAAAAACTTGTCCACTTGGAGATTAGGATGGTCTCCAAAGAACAGTTTACACCTTACACCAAAAACGAAGTCTTGCTTACAAGTAATAAATATTTCACAAATGGGCAAATAAAGGACCAGGAATACTAAATCACAAAAACACAGAATGATGGGGGTTGGAAAACAAGACCAAGTTCCCTGCCAGAGCAGGCTGACTCTGGGCAAGCCTCACAGGAATGTATCCAGGTGGGTTTTGAAAGCCTCCAGAGGAGGAGACTCCACAACCTCTCTGGGCAGCCTGCTCCAGTGCTTCATCACCCTCACAGAAAGAAGGTTTTCCTCACATTGAGGCAGAACCTTCTGGGTTCCAGTCTGTACCCACTGTCTTTTCACAAAATCACAAAAAACTAAGATGGTTTCAGGTAGTTTCACTGGGATAAGCATTTTCACTGGGATAAAAAGGTAGTTTTGCATTTGAAACTATTCTAAAAAGCTAATTGTTTACCTGAAAGTACTCCAAATGTGCAATGTACATTTCTACAGCAACTAGTTTTTGTAATGAAATTTAAATTCATATATAGATGTTAACTCTGTGAAACAATGATAAGGAAATGGCTTCCCAACTGACAAAACAGTTGGAATGCTTGACAAGGGCTCCAGTATTCAGTGATGAACTCACTGTTTTTTGATATTTTTAAGCTGCAAGTCAAATGAGGTAATGCTTACCTCCAAGTTTACAGAATCCTACTCTATTTGCTCCTTGAATCATGAAACGGATGCTACAGAAGTCACCATAACAAGTGACGTCAAGCCAGGATATATCACTTCATTTTCAAAATTTAGAACTGCCTATTCATGTGATTTTAGGGGGACCTGTTCTTCATTCACATGATGTTAGGTCAATGATGCCTCCATTTTTTTCTTAAAGCCTTGGTGAGCACCGTTTCTGGGCATCATTTTATCAGGTGTGACCATAAATTGACATTTCTCCCATGATTTGTAGGTCACACAACAGTCTGTTTCCCACAAAAGTCAAAACTGCACATGGGAAAGATGACAGCAAAGGTCTGGTTGCTCTGTGAGTTGCACAGCCACTCCTCCCATCATTCAGGCCCAGCAGAGAGCAGTCCACCATCAAGATCAACTGCCACAAAGAACAGCCAACTTCTGAACTAAGCGTGTCTGCTGAATGTACAGGAGAGGTAAGCACCTGTGCCAAAGAACAGTTCTGGAAACTGAGGCCAAACAGGGTCAGATTCATGTGCTGTGAGACTTTCTTAGCCTTTAAACAGGTGACTGCACACAAGATCTCTCTGGAGAATGCTCCCTGCAAAAGCTTTAACCCCTGCACCTTGGGATGTATTTGGGAAGCCTCCAATGAAGTCCTGCCAGGGACCATTTTAACACCTCCCAAATACATACTACTCAGCTTCCACCACGACTGAATTTACTCAGTAGTTCTCCATCTTCTCACTACGTGACAGCAATTTGTTCATTACCACGTAAGAACAGAGAGGTAAGGCCCTGTGAAAGCTCTACAGGAGGAAGCAGCTGGTACAGCCAGCAGAGTATTTGATCAATCTCTGCTCATCACAGGAAGATGGACAGCCTGGTGTTCCTCTGAGTGGTTCCTAGTCATACACTAAGAATGGCTTTTTAAAATAACATCTTTTAAATATCAGATCCTACAATCATTTAATGACATAAGAAATCCAGCTTTTGTTACCAAAAAAATGTGGGCTGGGGGAATGTACAAGCCTCACAAGTTCATGCTTTTAGCAGACATCATCAGTGAGTCCCAATGATGTATGGATGAAATCTGTAATTTACAGGTACTAACCCACCAGAAAGGTCAAATGAGTTGAGTATAGTGAAAGAATACCTGGGGAACAATGGTTTTACTCAATCAGAACTAACATGGAATGATGCCTTGCAGAGTTCTACAGATTGAATTTCAAGTAATCAACACAAAACCTGGGCTATGCATGGAAAAGGATTGGGAACACTGCAGTCAGTTCTGTATACAAGACTGCAAATTATTTGCAATCCTGCATTTAATACACAGATGTGGTATCCTTTTGCAGCAGCTTCAGTATCAATATCCAAACCATGAATAGAGTGGTCCACTAGCACTGACTTCACCTACCTTAATAGTATTGAAGTGTCAAAAGACGACTATTACACCATCACTTTTGCTGCCCTGGGTCCACACAGCCTCCTCCCAATTCCAAACCAGTAACGGAAAGCAGATGACTACCCACAGAAATCCTTCCATGTTCCCCTAAGGTCCCCTCCCCGCTCCCCAGTATGAGAGCTTGGCTCTCTGCTTTTCATCCAATATCCACTTCACTACAGAAGATTTATTTAGCCTGCCTCTTGTTTCATAAAGGGCTCCCAAAGTCTGCAGTGATTTTTGACACTTGGTTATAACGTTTCTGTGACACCCCCTACCCTCACCGCACATACCACACCACCACCAGCCTCATTTTCATACAGATACAAAGCATGGGGATAAAATGATGGTTCATTATAGTGGTACAGAGCTCTTATCTTCATCCGGCAAGAGTCATTTCCTTCCAAAGATTGAAATGCAAATGTGAAAATTAATGATAACTGCATTATCTGATAGCAGAGATAATACCGATTCACTGTCAGAGTAACACACAGGCCTTCTATGATTTCCTCCGCTTCTTCCTAATATTCTTCTTACTGTCAGACTATATCTATAGTTAACTATGTTTCATGGATTTTTGTTAATTTACATCAAATAGCATTTCCAAGATCTTATATCTACCACATTTCCCCAATCAAAAAAGGAAACAAAATCAGGACAGTAATCTCCAAGACCTTCTTAGGACTAGTTTAAAGAAAGAAAAAAAGAAAAGTGGAAAAAATTAAAAAGAAGGGGGGTGGGGAAAGGAAGGGAAAAAAAAATAAAAGGTAAAAAAGGGAGGGAAATTACTATAGTTAATGTCTGTTTCCACCTTGCAGCAGTCTTCTAACCATTCCCATCTATATTACACAGTTTTGCTTTGTAACTTGAACTGTTTATAGTATTACTAAATAAAGCAGAGTAAACCCAGAAATCAATACATATTTACAGTGATTCTTGTGACTGGTTACAGGAAATCTCTTCAGAAACTGGCATGTCAGATGGTCACTAGAACCTTGCTGATCCACACCTCATTAAAGCAATACCTCAGACCTATCATGAAAGCCTGGTTCTTTTATGAAACATAGTTCAATAAATCATATTTTAACACTATTTAATTTTCTGTTTATTATTTTTCTTCAACTTTCTGATACACCTGAAGAAAAATACCACCCCATAACAGTAATTAAAAGAAAGTACATTGTGCTGTCTTTAGCTACCCTTTGTGCTGTTTTCAACACTTCTCTGACATCTGCATGTGAGTTAGCATGAGTCTCCTGAGATGGAAGGTGTTGTGAGTTCATCCTGCTTTACTATTATCTACAGCAGATGTTGATTTACTGGAGGCAGAATTTTACACGTGGGAAACTTTTGCTTTATGTGGAGATGAATGTAAACAACACATTAAAATTACCACAAGAGTTCTAGGTCTCATTTTCCATCGCTTTTGTTTGTTTTGTTCCTTCATTTTGGAGATGTGGACAAATCACATCTTCTCACTAAGAAAAATTCAGATACATTTCAAAAGAATTCCTGAGACTGACTTTCAAGACTCATAAAATCAGCTCATTTGCAAGAAAGCTGTGCTCCTTTACAATTATGAAACTAAGAGCTCACATAGGGAAAAGATATGTGAAGTAAGAAGAGGGAGAGAGTCAATTCCTTCCCAAGACCAAGATTTTCTGAGTGGTATTATTTCCACCTTTGCAAATCACAGAATCACAGAATTGTCAGGTTTGGAAGAGATCTTGAGGATCATCTAGTTCCAACACCACTGTCATGGGCAGGGACATCTTCCACTAGATCTGGTTGCCTTATTCTGAGTTTACCAACTCCTACCACAGAGAGTATTTCTCTGTCTTACAAGGAAGATACAAATTCACCAATGGCAGAAACACTCACTGGTTGAGGAAATCAAGAATCAAGAATCAAGAAGGTTGGAAGAGACCTCAAGGATCATCGAGTCCAACCTGTCACCCTACACCTCATGACTACCTAAACCATGGCACCAAGTGCCACCTCCAATCCCCTCTTGAACACCTCCAGGGATGGTGACTCCACCACCTCCCTGGGCAGCACATTCCAATGGCCAACCACTCTCTCTGGGAAGAACTTTCTCCTCACCTCCAGCCTAAACCTCCCCTGGCGCAGCTTGAGACTGTGTCCTCTTGTTCTGGTGCTGGTTGCCTGGGAGAAGAGACCAAACCCCTCCTGGCTACAACCTCCCTTCAGGTAGTTGTAGACAGCAATGAGGTCACCCCTGAGCCTTCTCTTCTCCAGGCTAAACAGTCCCAGCTCCCTCAGCCTCTCCTCACTGGGCTTGTGCTCAAGGCCTCTCCCCAGCCTCGTTGCCCTTCTCTGGACATGCTCCAGCAATTCAACATCTTTCCTAAACTGAGGGGCCCAGAACTGGACACAGTACTCAAGGTGTGGCCTAACCAGTGCTGTGTACAGAGGTACAAAGACCTCCCTGCTTCTGCTGGCCAAACTATGCCTGATGCAGGCCAGGATGCCATTGGCTCTCTTGGCCACCTGGGCACACTGCTGGCTCATGTTCAGGCGGCTGTCAACCAGTACCCCCAGGTCCCTTTCCACCTGGCTGCTCTCCAGCCACTTTGACCCCAGCCTGTAGCTCTGCATGGGGTTGTTGTGGCCGAAGTGCAGCACCCGGCACTTGGACTTGTTGAATGCCATCATGTTGGACTCTGCCCATCTGTCCAGTCTGTCAAGGTCCCTCTGCAGAGCCCTTCTACCTTCTAACATATCAACACCTGCTCCCAGCTTGGTGTCATCTGCAAATTTACTGATGATGGACTCAATCCCCTCATCCAGATCATCAATAAAGATATTGAACAGGATGGGGCCCAGCACTGATCCCTGGGGGACACCACTAGTGACAGGCTGCCAGCTGGATGTGGCACCATTCACCACCACTCTCTGGGCTCGGCCCTCCAGCCAGTTCCTAACCCAGCGCAGAGTGCTGCTGTCCAAGCCATGGGCTGACAGCTTGGCCAGGAGTTTGCTGTGGGGGACAGTGTCAAAGGCCTTGCTGAAGTCCAGGCAGACTACATCCACAGCCTTTCCCACGTCCACCAGGCGGGTCACCTGATCATAGAAGGAGATCAGGTTGGTGAGGCAGGACCTGCCCTTCCTAAATCCATGTTGGCTGGGCCTGATTCCTTGGCTATCCTTCAGGTATGCAGTGATTGCCCCCAAGACAATCTGCTCCATGATTTTCCCTGGCACTGAGGTCAGGCTGACAGGCCTGTAGTTCCCAGGTTCTTCTGTTCGTCCCTTCTTGTGGATGGGCGTCACATTGGCCAGTTTCCAGTCTTCTGGGACCTCTCCAGTGAGCCAGGACTGGTGGAAAATGATGGACAGAGGCTTGGCCAGCTCATCTGCCAGCTCTTTCAGCACCCTAGGATGAATCCCATCAGGTCCCATGGACTTGTGAATATCCAAGTGACTCAACAAGTCTCGAACTAATTCCACATGGATTTCAGGAGTACAACACTGCTCCTTGACCCCATCAACCAGCTCAGGAGGCCAGTTATCCTGAAGTCCTCCTGCCTTACTGTTGAAAATGGAGGCAAAGAAGGTATTTAGAATCTCAGCCTTCTCCTCATCCTTAGTTACAATGTTACCCTCCACGTCCAATAAAGAGTGGAGGCTCCTCTAGCCCCTCTTTTTAGCATTAATATATTTATAAAAATGCTTTTTGTTGTCTTTCACAGAAGCAGCCAGTTTAATTTCTAACTGTGCTTTTGCCTCTCTTTCTCCTACATGATCTAGCAACATCCTTAAACATATCACTAGTTGCCTCCCCCCCTTTCCAAAGGTGATAAACCCTCTTTTTTTCCCTTAAATCCTTCAGGAGCTCCTTGCTCATCCAGGCCGGTCGTCTTCCCCGCCGGCTCGTCTTACGGCATGTGGGAACTGCCAGTTCCTGTGCCTTTAAGAGCTCCTGTTTGAAGTAGGTCCAACCATCCTGGACCCCTTTGTTCTTAAGGGCTGTTACCCAGGGAACTTTCTGAATAAGTTGCCTGAACAACCTGAAGTTTGCCCTCCAAAAGTCCAAAGTGAGGGTTCTGTTACTGCTCCTCCCTATTTCCTTGCATATTGAAAACTCCACTATCTCATGGTCGCTACAGCCTCCAACCATCACATCTCCCACCAGCCCTTCTCTATTTGAGAACAGCAGATCAAGCAGAGCCTTGCCCCTGGTAGGTTCACCTAAGAGCTGCATCAGGAAGTTGTCATCCATGCATTCTAGGAACCTTCTGGACTGTCTCCTCTCTGCTGAATTAAGTTCCCAGCAGATGTCTGGTAGGTTAAAGTCCCCCACAAGGACAAGGTCTGATGATCTTGAGACAGCTTCCAGCTGCTTATAGAATATCTCATCGGCCTCCTCATCCTGGTTGGGTGGTCTATAACAGACTCCAACCAGGATGTCAATTTTGTGTGGCCTCCCTCTGATTTTAACCCATAAGCATTCAATCCTTTCATCTGCAACCTCGAGTTCTGAGGCATCAAAAGATTCCCTAATATACAGGGCCACCCCTCCTCCTCTTCTTCCTTGCCTGTCTCTCCTAAAGAGCTTATAACCCCCCAGTGCAGTACTCCAATTGTGAGAATCGTCCCACCACGTTTCTGTAATGGCAACTACATCATAGTCTTCCTGGTGAACCAAGAGTTCCAGTTCCTCTTTTTTGTTGCCCATACTGCGTGCATTGGTGTACATGCACTTCAGCTGGCCTGCTGATTTCACCAGTTTATGTGGTCCTCCCTCCTTTCCAGGGAGACTGGTTTCCACACCCATCCCCTTCAGACCTAGTTTAAAGCCCTCCCAATGAGTCCTGCCAACCCCAGTGCCAGCACCCTCTTACCCTTTCTAGATAAATTCAACCCATCTTGGTCCAGCAGGTCAGGTGCAGTAAGAGTTGCCCCGTGATCAAAGAAGCCAAAATTCCGCTGCTGGCACCATCTCCTAAGCCAACTGTTGATGGTGTGGGTTTTCCTGTTCCTCTCAGTGTACACCACAGCTGCTGAGGGAACTGAGCAGAACACCACTTGAGCTCCTGCCCCGTCAATTGATTTCCCAAGGGCCTTAATTTCCTTTTTAATCTTCCTGGTGCTGCTCTTTTCAATTTCTTCACTTCCAGCCTGAATTACCAGCAATGGGTAATAGTCAGAGGGCTGGATTAGTTTAGGTAACCTCTGGGTGATGTCCTTCACCCGGGCCCCAGGTAGGCAGCACACCTCCCTATGGGATGGGTCAGGACGGCATATGGGTCCCTCTGTTCCCCTCAAGAGAGAGTCTCCAATAACTATAGCCTTTCTCTTTTTCTTTGTAGCACTGGTCCTTAAGGTTTGGGGGGGCTGCTTCGTCTTTGGTATCTCCTTGATCGGTTCCTCTACAATACTCTCATCCACATTGCCCTCAGCCTGCAGAGTCTCATAGTTATTGCTCAAGGGCAGCAGGGGAGGGGAAGAGGGTCGGGGTGCATTCCCTTTGCTTCCCCTGACAGGGACCCGTATCCACCCTCCACTGCTCTCCTCAACTGGAGAGGGTTTCAAAGCCTGTTCCCACATTATTGGTTATTGGACCTCTCCAATAAAGAAAGAAAGTCAAAAGAATAAGATGGCAGAGAAGCTTTTGAAAACCTTTTTGGCTTAGTCAGAAGTAGAAAACTGTCTCATCTGTCTACAGTGAAAGGACTTTCCCTTGTATATTACTCACAGAACAGATATGGGATGTCTTCTACTGTATTGGTTTGTTCTATCACTACAGGATAATAGCACAGAATTTAGAAGAGCACAAAGAAGTTACCATGCCTAACATAGCTGCTGGTGTGGAGGATTCCTAGTACCTATAAATGCATCTACATGGTAGAATATTTACAGAAGTACTACGCAGTGTCTTGGTTTATTCACTCCGTTTCAGTTACAAGGAACGACCACGGTCAGCCAGCAAAACTTCTGTGCCAGTAGAATTTACTCCATTTAAAAATCTCACTAGGTGCCACAGAACTGGATCACGTTCTCTAGGACAGTACCTTATCCTGAATGCAAATACTTCTAATGTCAGATAAATGATTTTTCACAAAATGCTGCAATAATTAACTTTTTAAGCACTAACATCTGTTCTTTGTGTCTGAAATAGCAGAGTTTCAGCATGCATTTCATCTTCTGATACTTTTGCTAGAAAGAGGTGCCCACAGTTATCAGATTTGCACTCTGAATTTGAAGCAGTTTGTAATCAGGCTGTCCTTTAATATTTTCTTTGATAAAATAGATAAGACAAGGACCTAGACTTAATACCAGTCCTTTCAACATTCCAGTGGCTGTTCTCCAAACCTGATTCAAATGTAAGGTTCTTGAAGAGTGAATGCAAGACAGAACCTTGATTCAGCATCAAAGAAGACTGCTAAGCAGACAAATAAGTTAATTTCAGAATCCAAATACATGCTTTAGCCACAAGTCCACCTTTTGGGCTCAGTCTTGGTTCACTAATCCCTGAGATCTTTTTGGACACACTGCCTTCTGTGGTGAAACTTCTATTACCTTCTCACCAACACATAACTTCATAATACTGAAGCTAAAATTTTGTCGCAACTAACATGTCAAGTTATTCAGGTCTTTCAGCCTTTCCTCTTGAGAGAGATGCTCCAGTCCCTTAATCAACCTCAGAGCTCTCTGTTGAACTCTCTCCAGTAGTTTCTTGTCCCTCTTGAACATTGGGGAGCCCAGATCTGTACACAGTATTGCAGATGTGGTCTAACTAGGGCTGAGTTGAGTGGGAGGAGATCCTCCCTTGGCCTGCACACTCTTCCACAGAACAGTAAAACCAAGAATCCTACTCTCTTACATGATTGGATGGCCTGTAGAAGAACATCTTTTGTTCATTATGTATCAAAACACTGATCACTGGCCTCACATACACTGATATCCTAGCAGTAAAATAAAGGTTATATAGAACTATATACATCTACATGCAGCAAGGCATCCATCTGATAGCAAACAGTATATTTAAGGCTATAAAACGACCTCTGCTTCCATGTTTTAAAAGTAAATCTTTCCACATAAAATTTGGTGAAGTCCAGTCTTGTAGACTCTTTCCATTCCTTTTTGTTCTTGGCTATCACGGAAAAAGGATCAGGTGCTCTACTGTGTGTTTACACAGCCTACTGAGCTCAGTTTCCATTATTTCAGAGTAGTCTTCTCATTAGAAAGGACACAAACAATGAAAGTGAGGATGGTTTACAAAACATTCAGGTAACACTCAAAGTGACTACACCAAATAGGCATTATCTTTGCAATCCCTTGATGGCCAGTGAAGGTCACAAGACTGTGTGGTCTAAAAGACTGCCTCAGCAGAAACTCTTTTGAAGCAAGAGGACATCTGAACTTTGAATTTCTTCATAACAATATTCTAGTTGCAAAGGCTTGGAAATGCACACAAACCATTTAACAATGCAAATTTTCAAACAAAGCAGAACTCTTAAGTTGTGACAGAAGCTTAATTTTGACTCATCTGTGACTAAGTTGCTGCTAATGAATAACTCACAGAACTTCAGTTCTTTGCATGTACTGGTTCTGAAAATAACAGTATGTTCCCTTAGCACTAAAAAAAAACCCCAAACAAACCACAAAATTAAAACAACAAAGCACCTCTACCATTTGTATGAATCCTTGAGTTGTCACAGTTCACCATTATCAGCTGACAACAACTTGCATCATGCAGAACACAGTCATGCTTGGATCTCAGTAAGGTGACCAGAGACAGAACAGGTATCAAAGAACGTATGATGATCTGCTTTTTGAAGGAGCACCTCTCCTAGGAGCTGGGCAAGTTGTTGAAGCAAAGTTTTTAATGGTTCCATTCATGCTGTGCTGAAACGTGTTCCTCAATAAGCAAAGTATTTCAAGCTTTGGTTTTGTTCAAATAGTTTGAAAAAAGTTATTTTTGTACTGATGGTCATAAATAATTTTCTGTCAATTGTTTCTTTTTCTGTATCAATAAGTACCCAAATCCATTTCAAAAACCATGCATGATGGAGATTATGACATGTGGGATGTATCCATTCCTTTCTTCATACAGATTCTCTGCTTGTAAAGAAATAATATTTAAATAAAATGGAGCTGCTGGTAGTCTACAGTTTTCTGAAGGCAAAAGGAACTTTCCCACATTCAGCTTATATTTCCATCTATCCTATGTCAAAGCTACCATAAATGCTACAAGAAATACACATCACCTACTGCTTAACTGAAATTATTCCCCAACAAAATAAATGATACTGGTTTTCGTCCATACTGCCATAAAAGACATCTCTGAAACTTTTGTGTAAGGTAGCTTGGATGTAAAGCAGCAACAAGCCCACAAAACTCATACTGAGCTATGCTGAAATACACTAAAACCACAAAGCAACAGAATCCTGCCGATTTCAAACAGCTTCTTTATAATTAAATTTAAAACCAGTCATATGTTCAGCACTGACTGACTTTGATGTGATGCTGGAAAAAGCCATTCTGCTACCTTCAGGGATGTCTTTTGCATTATTTTCAATAATACTTTTGTATTATTGCTATTCAATAATACTTTTGCATTGTTTTCAGTAATACAAAAGTATTATGACACTGAATTTTGTTTCCATATAACATAATAGTGCTTCATATAGAATATCAACTTACTTCTGTATTACTGTTAAAAACATTTTAAATGACATCACTATAATTAGATAGACTATGTCTTCCTTCATATTTGCATTATATTTTCCAGCCACTTTCAGGGATTTACTTTCAGAGAATTACCATTAGTTTTGTGCTCCTCTTCATGAAGAGCATACAGTAATTTGCAAAATCAAGCAAGGATGAAAATGTGATTGAAATATAGGAAATTTTCTAATGAAATATTATTATTGCATTATAAATTATTGATAGAAAGCTTCTGGAACTCTTTTCCGATGTGCTCATCCTCTTCAGGGAAAATTTCCCTATGTGAGACAGCTATTCTGAAAGTACATTTGGCTTCTGATGAGTATTTTCCAAAAGCACTATTAAAATAGTCAATATAATGGATTTTTAAGGCCCATTCCAGAGTCCATACCTGTGAAAACATTGCATTGAATTCAACTGCAGAACTGCCTGATTGAAAAACACCACTTGCACCTTTGTCCAAGGCGCTTCTACAAGACCAGCAGAGGCTTTACACATTTATACTGAACAGCTACTTGGAAAGTATTCCCATGTTATCATCACATCTTGTACCTCAGCAATGTTATGCTTGCATCCTTTTCACTGTGCACAGTAGAAAATATTACCATGAATCACTGTTTCAATGTGAATTACTGTTTTGACTGCAGTCTCAAATTTCTCTTTCAGCTGAAATCAACGACCAGGTATGACAATTTTTTTGTATCAGACTAAAACAAGTAAATCTCTTGAAAATATCAGTAGGTACCATACCTATTTGATAAGTTCATCCAGTTGCTAAATGTAGGTGAAAAGCTTGAGAAGAGACACAGGCATGGGTTGGGTCTTCTGGCCTCAGAAAACATCAGAAAAACTTCTCCCTCAATACAGCCATGGAACAACTGGTGATACATTTATAATCCTAAAACTCTGGGCTCCTTTGTATCAAACAGGCATGTGAGGCATTTTACGTTGAACAATCTACAAGACAGTATAGTCAAACCCAATTTTTCTCCAGAATTTTATCTTTGTACTTACCCATCAATCTCCTGGACTCCAAAGGGTCATAAAAGAAATAAATTGTTAAAAATCAATGCAAAGCGTAACATAGATACTAAAATAATAGTATTTTAAAACACTGGAACCTGGTTAAGAAATTTCTCTTGGCTTTCAGCTGTTTTTTTCCTACCTGGCCCATCCCAATCTTCAGACTCCAAAGCAAGCTGTCCTGGTTTCTCTGACCTTGCATCACCATCAGCTTCTGCTGCCTCCTGGATGGCTTCTTCACTGCCTGAAAAAATAATCAAAGAAATACAATACTGACATATTTCAGTAGTGGCTTTTAGGCAGAGCTCCCACAATACCCAAACAACTGCTTACACATGTAAGTGAAAACATACGCACCTCTATAAACAGAAAAGGTAAAAAAACCCCTATTATTAGACACATAAACATCTGTGATTCCAACAAGCCCCAAGTATTCAAACCTTACAGCTCTGTGGAGAGACAAAGCTTAGGGATCAGTGTTTACTCCATACTGCTAAAAAACCAAACAAACAATAAAAAGAATCATGACTGGCACCTAATTATGGAAGCCAATGCACAAGAAGTCATTAAGTTTGCATGCAACAATGAGAGGAAGAAATCAGCTCATTATTCGCCAGCAACTTATGTTTTCAGTCCTGACTTTTCTGGAAGTGACACTTAACTGTTTCTTATGTATTGGCCATTAATGAGAGGACAAAAGTATGGTCCACTAAACATTCTGGCTTCTCAGGCTACTCTATGGTATTCTAGTAGTAAAGACATTTCCCTTTAAAGGTCATAACGTACCAGCAAGTCCCTATAATAATTTTCTCCCTATCAAGCTTTATCCAAAGAAATGCAACATTTCTGATGAATTGGAGAGGTTTCACCATCCAGAAATAACTGAAATATCAGTCTGCTTCAGTAAGTCTCCCCTCCAAGACTGTGTGTAAGACACATGGGAAATCATGGCAAGGTTAAATTTTGAGGAACATTTTATTGAAAGTGAAGCTATTTCAGTTAAACAAGGATGCTAGGTAAGCTCTGTGCAACAATGGAGGGCAAGTGCAGAGTCTTGCACCTGGGAAAGAACAACCCCAGGTATCAGTATCACCTGCTGAAGAGCAGTGGAGGGCAAAGGGACCTGGGGGTCCTAATGGATGGAAGGTTGACCATGAGCCAACAGTGTGCTCTTGTGGCCCAGCAGGCCAATGCCATTCTAGGGTGTGGCTTGTAGGTCAAGAGAGGTTCTCCTCCTCTTACACTTTGCCCCTGTGAGGCTGCACCTCAAATATTGTGTCCAGTTCTGGGCCCCTCAGTTCAGGAAGGACCTCAGGGAACTGCTTGAGAGAATCCAGTGCACAACCACAAAAACAGTGGAGTGGAACATCTTCCTTATGAGGAGAGCTTGAAGGAGCTGAGGGCTCTGTAGCTTGGAGAAGAGGAGCCTGAGGGGTGACCTCATTCATGTTTATAAAGATGTGCATCCAAGAGGCTGGAGCCAGGCTCTGCTGGGTGATGCCCAATGCCAGCACCAGGGGCAGTCGTGGAAGCTGAGGCATAGGAAGTTCCATGGAAACAGGAGAAAAAAGTTTTTTCAGTGTGAGGGTGAGAGAGCCCTGGAACAGGCTGCCCAGGGGCGTTGTGGAGTCTCATCTGTAGATACTCAAAATCTGCCTGGATGAGTTCCTGTGTGATCTGCTCTAGGTGACCCTGCAGTG
The DNA here is from genome assembly GCF_027791375.1 of Indicator indicator. Lineage (NCBI taxonomy): Eukaryota > Metazoa > Chordata > Aves > Piciformes > Indicatoridae > Indicator > Indicator indicator. The sequence goes on along the minus strand of NC_072021.1, from coordinate 28,758,025 downwards.
GTATGAGGGTTGGTCTGGGTGATCTTTCGAGGTCCCTCCAGCCCCTAACACTCTGTGATTCTGTGAAAATACTTTGAAATAAACACTATGAAAAATTACATTGCAGGTGAGGGGTTCAGGTATTAGCACAGCATAGTCTGGCTATAGCAATGTGTTAAAAGCCATCTACAGGGGCTTTTCCAAGGCCACTACTTTATTGGACTTGTGGATTTTTTTTCTTTACAACTCCTCAATCCACAAAACTCTTGTGTAGGAAGAGCCTTCGAAGAATGGGGACGGAAAAAATAACCAAATCTAAACACTGAACTACATTGGTCAAATAGGACTGAATTATGGTGTCATTTTTTTCTTGAAGCAATTTTTTTTACAACCAGCCTGCATCCCACAGGAAAGTGATATCCATATAAAACAAACGCTGTGTAGTTCTGAATCTGTAAATCAGGCTGTTCTTTGATTTGACAATAGGAGAACAAGAAGGAGCAAAAAGCACAGCAATTAAGTAGTAACTTCTCATTTTTTCCCCACTCATGATAACAAAAGCGTTTATTAGCAACATAGGTACAGAAATGTGATTACAACAGACCATGCCAGATCCCCATATGTTATCACTGGAGCTATATTTATACCAGATAAGATTGTGACCCAGAGTTTTCAAGTAGGTAGTTATATACAAACACTATGAAGTATTAACTTTGTGTGCACAAGAAACATCTTGTAATAATACATTCTTCCTTGCACTCATAAAACAAACAGGTTTTCATAGCCTAAGTATAAGAGCCTGCTTAACTCCTTCTCATACAAACACAATCCTATACTTCAGTTCCAACCCCCCTGCCATGGGCAGGGACACCTCACACTACAGCAGGTTGCTCACAGCCACATCCAGCCTGGCTGCAAAAACCTCCAGGGATGAGGCTTCCACCACCTCCCTGGGCAACCTGTGCCAGTGTCTCACCACCCTCATGGGGAAGAACTTCATCCTAATGTCTAATCTGAACCTCCCCCTCCTCTAGCTTGGATCCATTCCCCCCAGTCCTATCACTCCCTGACACCCTAAGAAGTCCCTCCCCAGTTTTCTTGTAGCCCCCTTCAGATACAGGAAGGCCACAATAAGGTCTTCTCCTCAGAGACTTCTTTTCTCCAAACTGAACAACCCCAACTCTCTCAGGCTCTTCTCATAGCAGAGAAGTTCCAGCCCTCTGCTCATCCTTGTGGCCCTTCCCTGGACACATTCCAGCACATCCATATCTTTCCTGTAATAGGGGCTCCAGAACTGGACACAGTGCTCCAGGTGGGGTCTCACCAGAGTTTCTCTTGATGCAGCCCAGGATCTGGTTGGATTTCTTGGCTGCAAGTGTACACTCGGGGCTCGTGTTGAGCTTCTCATCTCCCAGCACCCAATACTCATGCTGAAAAAGCTATCAAGTTTTTTTAAGTACTTTCAGAAATTCTTTTTAACCAACTCCTACTTTGAATTAGCATTTGTATAGTTATTTTTTAGCAACCTAACACAGCAGAGGGTTTTTTTTGTTTCTTTTGTTTTGTTTTTGACTCTGGTGGATTCAAGAACCTATCAGTTTTTTTTTAACCTTCATATGTCTACCTTTATAGCTACTTATAGCTACAACAAATTGCTCTTTATTAGAGAGACACAAGATCACAGAATGTTAGGGGTGGGAAGAGACCACCAAAGGTCATCAAGTCCAAGCCCCCTGCCAGAGCAGGAAGGGCTGACACAAAGGGCCACTTTCCAGGGTTCAAATCTGGCAAGATCAACTCCAGTGTTCTCCAAAATGTTGGACAGCACTTCAGAGCAAGGGCAATTCTGATTATGAGTTTCTAATTCAAGCTGTATAATCACCATAGAAAGTTCTTAAAATGTTCTTTGCATGGAATTTTTATACTAAAGAAAATAGTTTTCTTCCACAGAAAACAACAGATCTCAAAATCAGAACAGCTGCAAAATTTAGAAATAGTAAGAAGTATTTTAGATAGTGTATGGTGAATTTTAGCTCCAAAATAGAAAAGTTTTTGCAGGCTATTACATATGCAAACCTGATGCTAATATGCAAATTTGAGCATTCTTTCAATCAACGCAGCCAACCAAGATATCAAACAAACAAAACTAATAGAGTTGAAAGAGGAGGAGAAACTTATGTGAAAAGATTGAGCTGAAGGGCAAAAGAAGGGCATAATTACAACTAAGGTATACACAGTAATTAAGCATTTGAGAAACGAGGCAAAGATTTGAAAATGTATGTTAGCAGATGGCTTAATTTTCATTAACTTGCTTTTGCTGTGTTACGTGTTTTTCATAATGAAGTCTTCAGGAATTAATGCATGTCCTGTGCAAATAGAGCAGAACAAAATGTGTACAATTTACATTAAGGAAAACTTTGTTTGCATCCAGAAGTATTTTTCATTTTTTTCTTTGGTATTTTCTATTCTTCACCAGCTACCACATCCCTGCATTACACACCATCACATCACAACAAGGATTTCTCCTGCTACCCATACAAGTCTCCCTCCATACTGAAGCAATCACCTTGTGGAAAAAAAAAGAACCCTCATATGACCAAGAATCTATACTATGATACAGTACATGTAGTCATGAGTCAAAGAGAATCACAGAAAGGTTTAGATTGGAAGTGACCTCACAGATCATCTACTTCAACCCCCCTGTCAGGGACAGGGATGACTCTCAAATTGCACTTGGCTGCTCAAGGCCTCATCCAGTCTGGCCTTAAACACCTCCAGGGAGGGGGCATCTACAACCAATTGGGCAACCCATTCCCAAGTCTCACCACCCCTGTACTGAAGAACTTCTTTCTAAGTTCCAGTCTAAATCTACTCTCCCTCAGCTTCAAACCATTCTAGCTGTGTCTCGCTAGACACCCTGATGAAATGTCCCTCTCCAGCTTTCCTGCAGTCTTCCTTCCAGGCTTTCAGCTGTTTCTTTGTGTTTGGTATTTAAGTTACACTTTAGGAAAAATTCATCTCCTTTAACCTTAGACATCTGCAAGTCAAGCTAGTCAAGAGTACTCATGTAGGTGCTCCCAGACAGGGAGGAGAGAAGCCTCCACAGTGATTCATCCTATTTGAGAATGCCTGAGATAGGAGACCCCTCTTGGTGTCTGAGAGAGCTGAAATGAGTCATTCTCTGAAGCAGACTAGAAACCAATCTTTACTGAGCTAAAGTCAGGTGAAACAAATCTCTGCCTTACACTGAAGTGCTGAACAGACAGCTTGACCTTACCATTTCTTACTAGCATGAACTGTTTCTGTTGCTCTTCAAAAACAATGCCTTTTTTAATGTGATTTTTTAATATTCTCATTTTCATGGAACAGATGAAAGTGAACAAACTAAACCACTGTAATGCAAAGCACTAGAGCTGGTCAGGGCAATCTGAAGACTGCAGAAGAGACAGTACCAGAAACATGAGAGGGAGAACTCTAACATCTCTGACAACACTGACAAGTAGGAAAAGAGACTGGAATATTAACAAAGTGATTTCACTTTAATCTTTTTAACAAATTAAAGGCTTCCCAATTTGTACTTAATCAGCTTGTACCACAAGTAGTTGCAGTATTTTAAAGCAGCACATGGGTTAGCAGTTCCCAGCCCTGCTCTTCTAATCCACGTTGTTCCTATCAGCATTAGGCTCTTTCAGAAAGTCTCGCACAATATCACCACTGAACTTCCTTGACTAGGGAATGCTATAGCAGCTGCTAGTCACCCCACAATGTATTTTGCAATCAGCAAAATCAACAAAGTATTTCTAACAATGAACAGTTCAGAACTGACAGATCTACTTTCTTGTTCACAACTGCTTATCACAGCATAGATATCATATATGTTTGCCAGGTGCTTCCTATAGTCAGGATACCTTCACAGAAGCCGCTCACAAAAGATAAGGTCATAAAAGAGATGAAAAATGTGCAAGCTTCATACACTTACGGTTTTATCATCAGACAAAATAGCTTTGGATGAAGGACTGCACCAGTCACAAACCGCACACGGCAGCAGCTTCTATTTGAGTGTGAGAACCTCAAAAGTTTGAACTGCAGTTTGTGTCCCTTCTTTCTGGCAGCATAAATGTAAACTGAAATTGTTAACATCCCAATACAGCTGTTTGGAGTGGAGCATCACTTCTCAGTTATAATAAATCGATCCAGAAATGAATTGTGACGAAGGCTGTGGCCCTCTGTGCTGCCAGAACAGAGATACGATGCAGAGCCTTGGGGAGTCCCTGACTGTAGCCTTTAACTCGTCAAGGAAGGCAGTTTGTGTGTGTTAATAGGCTGCTGCAGCTGGTCCTGAAGGTGCAGGCTTTCTTGGGGGCATGGGGGAAGGGACCTTCTCCTTCCTTTTGCCACAACCTACAGTGGCAGCAATTCCAGAACCAACCAAAGAAGCATTCTGAGACTCTACATGTGAACAAGAGCTTCAGAAACTACAAACGAGCATTCAAAAACTGTCCTTTGTTATTTGCTTTATCACAATGCCTCTGACCAGTAAGAGAGCTTGCACACACTCACAACCTCGCTCTTGAATCCTAAGAAACAAATGGTAAGATGAGAATCGTTGCCAGAAACCTCTCTTTGGACACAACACTCACAAGACTTTGAAACAAACCATATACAACTTAAAATGCAAATGCAATGTACTTCACTCAGTTAATGTAATTTACTTTTGGCAGCACACACTATTCTTAATACCAATGAGATCTAACAGGACCTAACTGTACTTGTGGATGACCTCTTTTGAAAGGATTCTATGTATGTATTTAACAAGCAGAAAGCTTTATTTTTAATGGTAAGTTTTCAGCAGATGTAAAATATTCCACAAACAAAATACATGTAAATAATTTTTAAATTGCACCTTTAAATAAGCTTTTGTCTTGGAAATAGAACTCTGAGAATAAAGGTACTAAATAAACAGGCAAGGGTGTTTCTATACTGTCATATTTAGCATCTGGTGTGAGGACAAGGTAAACAACCTCAGTGACTACAGTGTCATGCAGATGGTTTTATTCTGCAAGCCCTGCAAGGACAGTGAGAGAAAGACAGAGAGAGAGAAAGACAGAGAGATCTGATGCTATCCATACCAGACTCTCTTATTACTTCATCTGATGTGCATCAGAAATAATTTCAGTGAAGCCCACCAAAGTCAACTATGCTTCAAATACAGTAAGTCTGAACCAAATCTGGCCTTCAGATGACTGATCTGCTAACATGTGTGAAAGAAACCAGCACTTGTACATGTTAATCCACTGCATTCCATTTCAGATTATATTAATCATCTCAATACTTTGCTTCTTTGCAAGCAATTATTGTTTTCTGCCATGCTGATTAACAATCATAATTTCTCCTGGGATGAATTTCATTTGAAATAACTCTATGTTACTAGTTGCCCTAAGCACTCTTGAAACTATTTACCCAGAAAACGTCAGAAATAATGTACTGTCTTTATCCTAACTTTTAGGAATGGTCTATGAACATCCATGTGCCAGTGAGTATCTGTATGTGAGCAAGCTGTTAAATCTCCAAAAGAGCAGAACATAATCTATTTTGGTTCATATTGAAATAATCATTTTATTTAACAAAATGACACCTTGAGACAATGGTCATTTCAGCACAGTGATCATGTTAAAAATCGCTGTGGGTTATTTCTAACCATTTCAGCTATGGCATTCTTCTCCTGCAGTAAGACACTGCTGTGCAGCAAGTTCACCTAGAATGAGTCTGGCCTTCCTTTCTCCAAATGTTTGGCATGTTCTTATTATCACAGTTAGCTTTTGAAGTCCTTTACAGTCCATTGACCACTCATTCAAATGTTTGAGTTTTTTTCTGAAGAACAGCGAAAGTCTTCCGGACTATCCTTCCATGAATGAGTTTTATATTTATACTCATTTTTAGGGAGCAGCTCTTGTGGCATCAGTGACAATCACTGAGATAAACTGGCTACTACTTCAATAGATTTAAAGGAAAACACAGAGAAAAGGCTTGCATCCTTCCAATCCTTCCCCACTAACATTTCAAATATTATTAATTCTATTAAACATATTCAAGTATCAATCTGAGGTTCAAACTTACATAGCTCTAGGCACTTGATCAGAAAAGCAGCAGAAGAACATTTTAAAGGATATTTAGATGCCCCAAACAAAGATTCTTGCTTAGCATAGTTTTTAAAAATATTTCAATGGAAATCAACAGTCTATGAGATTCTAAAACAACTTGCAGCAGAACAGAGATCACTTCAGAGACACTCCAACTCAAAATCTGAAGCCTATCCTTGACTTAGTCAACAATTCTCTTCTTTCTTCACTGTAGAAATGTGATGTCTCTTATGAGAGTTCTTCCTTCAACCAGTTAACTAACATTTTACAAGTGATGTGCAGCTTACATCACATGAAAGTGGGATGTGCACATGATAATGATGTTCACACATTGCTGCAGAACAAGTAGCAATATGTATCTGTTCTCACAAAGTGAATTTTTATTGAAGGGACTTCAGTACTAAAAGCAGCCAATTCACTATCATGGGAGGTGTTTCCATACATGCTGCATTATACATGGTTTCAAAAACAGTCCAGACTCACCTGAGCCATCCTCTCAAAAACGCTTAGCAGGCATAAATAAATGTTTGTTTGTTTTTTTTCTCTTACCCACAAGAATCTATCCAGTAATAACATTTGTCTTATCAATATTTATCCGATGATGTCATAAATGTGGCATTTGCTTCCTTTATTTTTTTCTGATCCTTTGAGAGTTAAATTACTGCCAATACCCCCACTGCTGACTTCTGTGTAGCACACAGCCTGTGAGTAACTCTGGTTTCTAGGCAAGGGTTGACAACAATTTTTCAGGGAATGTCTCAGAACTCTTCAAAAGTATTCAGAATTTTTGTGTCAAGAACACCAAGTCAGACCAAAAAAAACAAAGGCAAAGTGAACCTTGGTTAAACTAAAATTACTAAGAGACATAATACACAGGAACTGAGAACGTGGTGAAAGTTACCATTCGCACATTTCATGTTTTAAAGATTTCCCTTATTAATTTCTAATTCATATTCTGTCAAATTTTAACTCAAATTTAAGTCAATCCAAGTTCAAGCTTTGTGATTTTCTGGAAAAGGACATTACTTGTAATCAAATAATCCCTTTCTTCGTAACTGTGATAGAATTCACAATTTCATTGTTCCTAAGAAAACTGAAAATGTGCCGACTGAAAGGATGGAGTTACTCTGATAAACTGCTTAAAGCTGAGCAAGCTGTTTAAGTGTTTCTCTCATTGTAATTCTGCACAGTTAAAATACTGTTTTCTAGTCAGGTCTATGCATTTACTTCTTGATAGTTAGCTTCTTTCTGAGACATATTCTTCTGTTTGATAAACAGTTGTTTAATTTCTTGATTAAAAGAAGGACTTGCTTGTCTAACTCAGGTCAAATGTTGATGTTAATATTGACATGGATTTCAGTTGGACTGAAAATATGGCCTGAGATGTTTATATATGGGTCAGCAATAAGGAGAAGAGTATAGGACAGACAATCTTTACTTAATATTCTGGAAGCCTTTCCATGCTCTTAAGTGAATGGTGAAAAAAAATACCTCTCCAACCTTTTCAGGTATCTTGTTTCTATTCTAGCAAGAAAATAGGTGGTCATCCCAGGTCCAGTAACAGGAAAAAAAATGAGAAAGCATGAGAGGTAAAGCACAAGGCTAATGCTGAAGTTCACAAGAAAAACATCTTTCACCTTGCCATGGTCCAATCTAACTCCAAGTCAGCAGACTTAGAAGGCTATTCTTAGCAAGCTGCCTTCCTTTCTTTGTCCATATTCAGCACCTGACAAACAGTATGGAAGATGCACAGGATACAGCTGTTTCAGCTGAGTGGGGTACAGAAAAAAAGATGGGAACCCTCCCTCTGGGGAATGTGAGAGTGCAAAACAAGTTCACAAACAAGCATACAAATCAGTCCGAGATAACTCTATGGTTTTGGAAGGAGCAGCACTGGGAGTCCTTGATGAAGGACTTGTTCTCCTAGGAGATGAAAAGACACCATCACACATACATCCCCCCTCTCCTGTCTCTGGTTACCAAAAAGAATAGTGTGTCCTTCATTTACTCAGGAAGCTTACATGAAGAAAATGTAACAAACTCAAACAAGTCTTTAAAAAATTAAAGGAATAAGATGCAGGAGAACAGAAGCATTGCCACAATGGGAAAGATAATGTCAGGTGCTGGGAGGGGGGTTGTCTGGTGCCAAGCAAAGCCGAGGGCTGTGCAATCACCTCTATCAGTGCTCTATCAATGTCTACACTCCAGCCAAATCCAGAGGAAACAAGGAGTCAAAGATTCAGGTCAATAAGCTTATAGGCGATTTGCACAAACAGCTCCTCCAGCAAGGTAAAAAACAAAGTCATATTGGCTTTTCTTTTTTATTCCTTCTCTTTGAACTCCCTGGTCCAAACACACACTGAAAACGTCAGTGTTATATGCAAGAATTTAAAGAGCTGAGCTTCTTAATCCCGTTAAGAAATATGAACAAAGTTGCCTGTAAAGATCTCCTTATTGAGCTCAAAGTGATTATGGTATAGCTGCCTTATGCTGATCCTACTTCCACTTGCTATAGATAAAGAGGTAGAAATTTGTCATGAAATCCATTGCTGAAAAAGGAAAAAAGAAAAAAACCACAACATTATTGATTAAAAGGTTTCTTGTTTGGAAAAAAAAGTGTGTGTGTGTATGTGGAACAAAAAAAAGCACAAATCTACTGTTTGATCCAGACACAGAAAACAGCAAGCATATTGTTAGTCATTACAAGTCTAACACAGGCATAGACACACAAAGTCATATTCCAGAGGAAAAAAGGGACACAGAATAATTTTCAGGGTGTTAAGAGTTTGGCTGGTATTACAGATGGTAGCATGATAGCTTTGCACATGAATTATGAAGGGGAAGATTAATGCACAGAAGAACTTAGCTTTGTATATGCTTTTGCTTACATGGTGAATCACACTGCAGCTTTTGTGCTTGGCTGCACAATCAGGTCATGTGGTTTAACATAAAATTCCCAGTCCTAAGCTGGCCTGGCAGGCTAGTAACAAAATCCTGTACAGGTGTAGAACACTCAGATCAGGTTCTGAGCTCATCACCTCCTGCCCAAGCAAAATACAAGTACACAGCAGGAGGTGTACACTCAGTATATATGCAGAAGGCCACACATTCCCTGAGGTCTCTTCTTGCTACCTGAGAACTGTTACACAAGTTTCAGACAGCACTGGTTTCCCCTCATCCGCCTCAATCAAAACAAGCAATGTTTCAGGAACTGCAACCAGACCTCAACACTCATGTGCTAAGGGCATACACAGCAGTTGGTGATACAGATCCAGGACGCACTGCATCACCAAACAGTCAATCTCCAGCCTAGCTAATGCAACCTCTGTATCTTCCTGTGTCACCAAGTGAAGCACAACACTTGACAGTTGGAAACAAAATCCATTTGCTTGCCAATCTGCCAAGAATAGTGTTATGGTCACTGAACCTCCTTGCACTGAGAGCTGGTGCCAATACTGCTTTGTGATGGAGTAACTATGGGAAGTATGTAACAGGAGTAACAAGGACAATAGCTGTGCCATGAGCAAAGAAGGAGAAAATTCAACAACATTTTCGTCTAAGGCACAGCACCAAGAAACTGATACAGGCCTTCTTTATCAGCTATGTACATTCCATTTGCCTCTTTCTTCTGGAACCAGTCCCACCTTCTTTCTCCATTGTAGTCTTTCCTCCATGTTCTGCTCTTGCTGTTTTCGTTCTCTAAACACAGCTACTTAACCATCTACTAATCTCAAGTGATCTCTCTCGTTGCTCAAGATAACTTTTCCTTTGAAAGTTAATCCCTCATTGAACACTTCTGCTAAGAAGGTCACAAGGAACTGTGATTTGTTTAGCCAGTTCCCACCCCTGCATAGTTGACAAGGCTCCTATTCTTGCTATTTACAGCGAGGAAGAGGAGTTGCCTCTTTAGAGATACTCTGGATACTCTCTCAGAGTACTTTTTTATTTTTCCTGGAGGTATCTAGGCAGAATGACAGCAATCATAGGCTAAAAAAATCAATGACAAACTACTTCACAGCCTAAATGAGCGTGATGTAGTACTTTGCTTTTCATCCTACTGCCTTCAGCTTCTTGGCTTTGGTATCCTTCTGCTGTTTGCACCTCTTCCTTGTATTCATCCTCCTGTTTTTATTAGCCCCATCAGGCTTGCAGCTCACTTCTTCTCTTGTCTCTGTCAGCATCACCTCATTTTCTTACTCCTACCTATAAAAGGCAAAAGGTAATCTGTATGTACTATCTCCTAAATTCCACAGCAGGCTTTCAGCCACCTAAGTCCTTCACTGTTCTGCATGGGAGACAGCTACCTTCTCCTTATTCACTCTATCAAAATACTGGCACTTATCAAATAAATCCTCTAGTTCTGAATTTAATCTGGATTAATCTTAATCTGACGATGCAGACTGATTCCAGATACTCATTATCTGCACACTAAGAATAAAAAAATAAAAGTCTTCAGCCATGGAGGTTCCAGGCTAATACAGGCTTTCTGTGGACAGAACCATCAGATAGTGTCTTTATCTCCAGTGCAGAAATTTGGAGTAACAAAGCACAAACAGCAATTTTCAAAGGCCACAAACTGACAACACACAATGCAGTATCACTGAGGCTACCTCCTCCCAAAGTTTTTGTTTCTGCTCCAAAGATTGAGACCAGAGCAGCATTTGCAAGAGAAGAACACTATGACTGTGGTGTCATTACTATTATTGCTGTTTCCAAAATACTCCCTCTTTCCCCTAATTTCACTGTCAAAATTGTAAATGAAACTTCTGTCATCTATTGTGAGGGTCTTCTAAAAAAATTACTACTAGATGGGAAATTTCATCCTAAAGTTTAAATTCACTATTGCAAGTTTAAACCAATCCCTGAAAAATACCAGATTGCTAATTTCTGGGTTTGCTTTTAATATTTACATGCTTCTTTTAATATTTACATGCTTCACTTCTTCAAATTTGAGTGTAAATGAAGACTACACAGGAATAATTACTCATATGTGGCATAGTTTGGGGTTTGTTGCAAAAAGGGGAGTGGGGGCAGTGCAAGGTGGTAGAATTTTCTAAATTCCTTGCCATAAAACCCATTGATGAGCAAAAGCAAGAAGGAAAAATAATAGCCCAAAGTCATCATTTTGAAAACAGAGAAGTTGTAAAAGACATGTAGCTTAATCAATGTGATTAATTTGCTTCATACTTGCAGAGGCTTTTTTGCCTTTGCCTTCTAATTCTGGCAACTGTTCTGCTGAATCAATCTTAGAAACCCAAATGAATAAGGTGGGAAGGACAAGCATGGTTTTAGAAAGGTTAGCTATTTGCAAGACAGACATAAGAGACTGCTCTCTGCTTATAATAACATCAGGCATTGTTTGACAGGAAAATCTCTTCAGTCAAAAAGCCAAAGTTAACAAGTTAGGAGCTTGTACCTCCTCTACTTTCATTCATCTGAATAAATTGTGAGCTAAGTTAAGTTTCTGCCTTCAGTGTCTAGTTTGGATAGTTAAAAGCCTCAGGTTTTAGGTGATTTACATAACCAGGGAAGTATAAAGAACATACCACGGGTGACATCTCACAAACACCTCCTCCCCTACAATTGTGCCATTGCTGCCCACATCTCTTGACTCCTGCAGGAATTCTCACTACTCTCATTTGTCCTCCTCTTCTGGGACAGAGAAGAAAAAACCCCAGGGGAGGGAAATGGGGATGCAGGACAGATGAGTATTTATATCCACTAAAATCACCTTACTTTCTAGAACTGGTCCATACTAGCAAGAGGAGAATACAGAGGAAATATGAAGGATTTCCACACAAATTCTGCTGTTGCCCAAGAAAAGGAAACCTATCACATGAGAAAACACAGATCTACAAATAGATTTCCCACCTTTGAAGGTATCTGTGGTTTACAGGCTGCCAACACGATCAAAGAGTAAAACAAAAATCAGGAAGCCAAGCCCTCAGAAGAGAAATTAGGACGCACTTATTTGCTCTCTAACCTATTTGGTAGGGATCTCATTTTAAAGATTTTATTTATGATGGTAAAGAAAAAATATTTTTAGGCAAGAGATGCTCATTTCTCATACTACCTTTCAATTTCAATACTGAAACACTACAAAGAAATCAAAGGTTAGGAATGATTAATAGATTCATGACAAAATAAAGATAATCAGTCTCACTTCAAGTATTACAGAATACAGTCAGAGACCCTTCTCCACTAAAAAAAAAAATAAAAAAAAATAACTAACTAAATGTATTTGCTTTCCAGATTAGCTTTGTCTTCTGGAGTTTTATCCTCAGAAAACCATATGTGGCCTCACATGTAGACTACACACTTAAGATGTGACACTGAAGAAGAAGGACAGTGAACAGAAGTTGAGCCACTAGTAAAACCCAATACATTTCTAATCTCCCATTCCATCCTTTTCCAGTGATATTTTCTCACACTGGAAAACCTTTTCTTCATGTTTCCATGGTACTTCCCATGCCTTAACTTCCACCACTGCCCCTTGTGCTGGCATTGGGCATCACCCAGCAGAGCCTGGCTCCATCCTCCTGGTACTCACCCTGCACCTCTTTATCAACATGAATGAGGTCACCCCTCACGTTCCTCCTCTCCTAGCTAAAGAGCCCTCAGCTCCCTCAGGCTCTCCTCGTAAGGAAGATGTTACACTGCCTTCAGCATTTTTGTGGCTCTGTGCTGGACTCTCTCAAGCACAGAGGACCTGAGGTCCTTCCTGAACTGAGGGGCCCAGAATTGGACACAGTATTTGAGATGCAGCCTTACCAGGGCAAAGTGTAGAGGGGAAGAGAACCTCTCTTGACCTACTAACTGCAACCCTTCTAATACCCCCCAGAATGTGGCCTTCTCAGCGACAAGAGCACATTTGAGGCCACTTCCTCTCAATCACTTGATACTAGGGAGGACAGACCAACCCCCACCATACCACAACCTCCTTTCAGGTAGTTGTAGAGAGCCAGGAGGTTTCCCCTCAGCCTCCTCTTCCCCAGAATAAACCATTTCAGTTCCCTCAGCCACTCCTCCCAAGATTTGTCCTCAGTCTCTTCACTGTCCTCTGGACAAGCTCCAGCAGCTGAACGTCCTTCTTGGAGCAAGAGGCTGCAAACAGCGCACACTCTTCCAGGATGATGGTTTCAACAACTGCTCAGTAATGCTAATCACAGGAAGATGGTGTTTGAGTTACCACAGCACTTGACTTTCCCTGTTGGTAAAGCACTTCCATTCATTATCTGGTTGCTCTCCCTTCAAAGATTTGAGGCTGCTAGACTCTGACTAGACTGTTTTGATTGCTTAGGGTGGCTTAGTAAATATAAAGACCCTGTAGCACAAAAAGTACATTATTTTTTCAAAAGTCTGCAAGAGCTACATAGAAGACATACAGAAAACACATTTTCATGTAGGAAATGCATGAGCATATCAAGTTATTATAAGAAAATGTATGTCAATGTCTGGAAAGTATGGAAAGACAGAGAAATCATCAATAACCAAATGCCTGAGGGGGTTGTGGACTAACAGAAGAATGTCACACAATAACTCCAGCTATTTGATAGGCATCCTTACCTGCAGAAGACAAACAAAGCAATCAAATGGAAATCTGGCAGGAAGAAGGTTAAATCAATGATCTAAATAACAGCACATGACAATGCACTTTTTCTGTCACATGAATGGGAATCAGCACAACCTTGCAGACTGAAGACTGGGCAAGAAGAAATTGGTGTGACTTATGCTAAAATATCTCTTATCTGCAATAATTTTCAAGTAACAAATGCATCAAAAAAGGCATTTGCAACTTTAAAACTTATACTTTCATAGATCACTAGTTTCCTACCATGCATAAAAAGTTCTATAATAAGCTCTATTTTAATCCTAGAATCTACAGGCAATCTGTTGTTCTAGCAGTGTTTTCTAGGCAAAGGAGCAACGAACAGACATGCTGCATTGCTGGATTCAGAGCTGATAATTATTGGATTCTGAGGCCTGCTCTCTACAGTGAAATGTGCAGAATATAACACTTTGGGAAGAAAACTTTGAAGGCAAGATGACTCACCTCCCTGAAAAGTACAACTTCCAATACATTTAAATATTCACCCCTTACCAGGCTTAACTCCACTCCTATTTTTAAGGTACTGCATTAATAGGACTTTTTGTATATTTCAAACCAAAGAATCTTTCTGAGCAGTTGGACACAATCTGGCCAGTATTCCCTCAAGAGACGGGCTACAATGATTACCTTTATTACAAAAGTATTCCACTTCTTCACAGCTCAGATTTTCAGGCTCAAACTCTGTAGAAAAGCTTTCCTCCAATGGAAAGTCTTCTTTTGAGACAGTATCATTTTCCTCAGACAGGCATTCTTCTTCTTCCTCCTCAACAGCATCCTCAAGGGGCCCTTTAAAAAGAATCAGGAACACTGTGGCAAAACCAACTAACAGGAGAATGTGAAACAAAACCTTAGTGAACTTGTAAGTGGAAGTTTGGAGCAAGTTCTTCCTTCCACAGCCAGCTGCAGAATTTATTAGAATTGGACAAATAACGTTTTATGGAAATTGAAATGAAAGGTGACTGTTTTCCTGATGACTTCACATCAGGATATGCAAAATGCTATTAATAATATGTATTAATAGTACTTCTGCATGGGGTCTTTTTAATTATTCATTCAGGCTCTAGTATTAAGCACACACAGTTTTAACAATGGAAATCAAAGCGATGTTTGTAAAACCATGTAGACAGTGAAGAGCCTTCTTTTGTTTGTAGACATTGTTTTTTGATGCTGAATTACAGTAATTAATAGTTTCACATTACGGGCTTCATTTCTCCAGACAACAGTACAGACAACAGTGAATTACTGCAAAAGATCCTGGCAGCATAAACTTCAGCTGGTTCTGCTGTTTTGCCTCAACCAGCACCGGACAGTACCCATGATCATTCATTTGCTAGAAATTTTAACAGACTCCCAGTCAAGGGACAGGGCTCAGACTATCACTTCATTCCAGAGAGGCCAAACAACCATCACGGTCAACTACTAGCTGAGGTCGCAGAAACAAACAAGTTAGAGAAGCAAGGCACAAATCTGAATTTGAAATAGCAGCCTGAGGTCTTCAATTCTACTTCCACTTACCTAGAGACACTACTGCCTCTTGAAGAGGCAGTGCCTGGCAGACTTGTAACACAGGTTACCAATTGGAATGTGGTCAAAACCCACAGTTTTTCTTATACACACACAGCTCCCGGTCATCAGTTAACAGTAACTATTTGCTGAAGACATCTTGTGCAGGTGTAGAATTTTTCGACATATTTAAACAGCGATTTGAAGTAACTGAACGTATTTTAATTTAACTATGATTTTATTAAATGTCAATATGTTTCAAAACCCATCTTAAGATTGGATTTCAAAAGATAGATTTCATTATACATGGCTGAGGCTTGAAAAAAAAATTACATATTTCAGTCTCCAATGAAAGCATAGCCTCATTTATAATTGACTGAGTAGTTCTTCCTTGAAATGAAAGCTAGCTAGCTAATGAAAAAAAAAGCAATTTGTATTTATATGATAGTTTTCCAGTATTAAATACACTATCCCTATATAATTTATCATGCTGAGATACAATGCATAAATGATTCTTCTGTTGCATTCAATGAAAAGCAAGGGATAAATTTTTAAAAGAAATCAAATATTGACTGCACTCTAATTTTATATCATTTATGATGAACCAGCAACTACGTACATTTAATAAAACAGCAAAATTCACTTTAGGCTAGGTTGTGTAATCCTTGCTTCAGAGGAATGTGATGGTTAGTTTTTATTGAAATTGATAGAGATTCCCAGCTGGTGTTGCATAAATTAATATAGCTTATACGGATATGACTATTTGTGCCAGCTGAGAATCTGACCAAACAAACACACTTTTGTGGACACACACTCACCACCACTAGCTGCCATTCAGATCTCCTAAAATAAGCGCCTATTATGATGGCTGAAGAAATACTCTCACTATCAAAGTATCCACTACTAGTAATTGCATCTTCTAGACATGCTGGGGGGGGGGGGAAATCAATCCAGCAAGTGCATATGCACAGGGAATGAAGAATGGCTGTGGCATGGAAGAGAGAACAAAGCTCCAGCACACACTAGAGCAGAGCACTGCAGCCAAACCTGGGCAGCTAGGGCACCTCCTATGTGACCTGTTTCATGTCAGAAATGAAAGCAGGAGAGGGTCTACACAAACTATCCTTTCAGATTTCATAATATTATTACTAGGTGACACAGCAGAGTCCTTTCCTGGTGTGTACTCCTGGTAACATCTGGATAAATAAAGCAGGAAGGAAAACCACAACGAAACAAAAAAATATACCATTCTAAGGGAAATGTCAATGCTTGCCATGTATAAAGATGGAAAAGGCCATCTTCTGCATCAGCCACGTGCCTAGGAAACTTTCCAAGTTTTTCAAGTCACATATGAGCACGCATCAGAACTCTACCTAATCTCAAGCGCTGACATCAGATGCTGCACTCCAAAAAACAGCAGGGCTTTTGTTGAAATTGAGGGATCAGTGCATAAATAGTTTTCTAGACTTCATGATGCTGCTGCCTTGTCTAATTAGCCCATCTCAAACCTAATCCTTAGGACAAATTCTGTCTTATTCCTGTTGACTCATCTCTCATTTTTTAAGTGTTCAAGTATGTTCAGCTCATGCACAGATCTATAAACTGGTAACTTTAATTGAGCTGATAATTTTAACTAAAGAGTAAGGCATTGTTCACATGAGTAAGGCCAACCCACAAGAATAACAGTAAAAATAAGTATTTCTTGGTTACTACTTTCACGTGAAACATTGATGCCGGATTTCTGTGGCTATTTTTAGTTATCACTCAATCATAGAATGAGTTAAAACAGCAAAATCAAAAGCCACTTATTACTAAGTTTAAACAGACTAAACTCTGTCTTCTTGACTACTCCATCTAATTACTTGCACATCCATAAATAAGTATTTTTCCCCACACTCTCACATTAAAGGGTGCACTGAATTACATATTATTGACTAATGCAAACTCAAACTCTGCAGACTTACGTTTGCCTAGTTCGGCCACATGCCTCCAACAACCTCTTACTGATACCAGTAAATCAAGTCACCTAGAGAACTGAGAATTTATCTGGTTCAAGACCATAAAAGTCAGGTTTCAGTGTACTAGCTGCTCTATCTAGGAATCAAGCCTACACAGAATCTACTCCACTTGTTCCCTGATTTCAAATACCTAAAAAATACAAAGTTATATTGACAAAAATAGATAAATTGTTAAATGGAACAGAATTTCTAGGAAGTGTTTTCTCTGTAGTGGGATGTTTTGGTTTTTTTTTTTTTTTTATTATTCTGATTTATTACCACAATCCAAATAGAGATTAATCAGTTACTTTAGTGCTGATTTCTTTTAAATTGTTGATTTACTTTATTATTACTTTATTACATGCATTATTCATGTCAATCATGTTACTAAGCACCTATGGCACATGTACTATGTCTGCTTTAATTTCAGCTGGGACAGGGTTAAGATCCCATCCATGTTCTAATGAAAAATGCTTCTCAGTAACTGCTGATTAAGTTTGACATTAACACCAACCATTGCCATAATGACACACAAAAGTAAATCCAAATAATTCCTACTACTGAAATTCATCTTTCACAGTGGTCTGACAGTAAACAGCTCTGAGATATGATTAGGTTCTGCAATAAAACAGTATAATTTCAAGGTGAAACAGTTGAAGAATTTAAACAGTTAATTCCAGAGATAGGCTGCAATGAGAAGCCAAACATCCAGACTTTTTCCTATTAGGACTTTGTAAAGGGTGTGATGCCACCCCTAAGGTGAGGGAAGATGCTTCAGATTATCGGTTAAGAATTCCCAAACACACTAGGTAAAATCTCACTTTCTAATCTTAAATGGGGGGATTGAAGGCAAATGAAGTTTCCATTACTTTATTCTAGATATTGCATGAAGCTCTTGAAAAAAATTGGTTCCTTTATAGAAAAGACAAACACTTTAGTAGCCAACACAGGAGATTTTGAGGGGTTTGGTAGTATCTTTATTCACTTGGTACTTAATCTAATGGATATTTATTGATATAATCATAAATATATTTATTTTCCAGATAAAAAAGAAACAATAGAAAGCAGTACAATTAGTGACAGAAATGAAGGAGTCTATGTGGCAGAAATCTGCCTGGCTTAGTGGACACAGTAGTCCGCTTTGAAAAATCCCCACACAGATTTGACACAAATAACAGCACCTAGCGAGGAGAGGCTGATGAATGAGCTGCATGTGCCTTCATGGAGAAAATTACTTCTGATTGAGGCCACTTGGCAGAGCAGTGCAGAGAAATCTGAACTATGCTCCCTAATTTGTACCAGATTTACAGACACTCAAGCACCTTTTTTTGTGAGTTTGTTTCCAGAATTATTAATGTATTTTTAAATGCTAAACAAATGAATAAACCTTTCTGAAAGAGGCATAGACTTCAACATAAATACAAATGCACAGAGAGAGCTATGTGGCAATTTTTACACAAGGAGTAACAAATGCTATCTCAACACTTGACAGGCTACCTTTAATAAATAAAACAAATACTGTAAGAATTTTAATGACATGGTGAAGACTGAGAATGAACCAACAAAACCGAGTTTACCTGCACTTAACTAAAGATGTTTTTGCTAAAATAAAGACTACTCCAAACACAAATCTGAGCATCCGACCCCCCTGAGCATGTTAGTCCTGATACATCAATGCATGACCCCAGTTTTATGGCACTGTAACTGTAAGGAAATAACTGAAATTCAGTAACATTCATCTGGGTAACTTCTGTAGCCAGTTCTCACACCCAGATTCATCAGACTTCCCCCTAAATGAAACCACTTAAATGCATGCTTAAATGAAGCACATGCATCGATGTTTTCCTGTCCAGTGCTTTTCACTCAAGTTGCATGTATCCTACAGTGGGAAAGTATCATTGAAATAATTATCTTATGAAAATGTTAAGTGGTTAAGCTTCCTTTCCACCTACCAATATTCTCCTACATTCCCAGAGCAGCAACATAAATCAGTGCTCTTAATGAATTAAGAATGCTTCAGAAAGCCTACAGTACTTGACAGTGAGTGGCTGGGGAGAGGTTAATGAGAATAATTAGTAGTAGCAGCATTAAATAATAACAACTCTGATAAATCAGAGAGGCCTGAAATTCACTGATCAACAACATGCATTTTGCATGTTCTGTGCTGAGCTATCCAGTGTTTCCTTGCTGCCACATAATTTTCATCAGCTTACAGTAGAATACAGGAACTTAGTGCCATGGTTTAGTTGATTAGATGGTGTTGGGTGACAGGTTGCACTTGATGATCTCCAAGGTCTTTTCCAACCTGGATAATTCTGTGATTCTGTGATGTAATTGAGCTTAAAAGCAAAAATAAAGCGTAAAAGTTATTTCTGTGGTAACAAATAAAAATATTTCTTTTTAAACATACAAGGTCTTCCTGCAGCCACTCACTTTTAACAGAAGTTGCATCAGGGGATCTAGTAGGAAGGAAACAGTTTTATTAATTTTCTCCTTATCTATAAGAATGCTGAATTTTTTTTTTTCATTTACGTTCCTTGCCTGCAGGTAGCAGACCAAGAAAATCATATAGCAGAAATTTTTCTTTTGATTAATTTCTTTCCATGTGTTATGTTATTTCTTATATATAATTGATTTCAGGTTTTGCTCGTAGCTGTACATCTTTTTTATATCTGTACCTACTGCCTTCCTTCAATCAAGAAAGTTGAAGGAAATTACCTGAATTTTGTTAAGTTTATTAAAAAAGAGCTCTGTGAATATTTAAATTGAGTTTTGAAATGCTAATACAAGAAAGATATTAGAGAATTTTAATAGTAGGTTCAATTTGACCCACAGACTATTGTAGAAAGGGTCAAATTTTATTTAAATTATTTCTTTACAGCAAAAAATATGAACCCTTTGATTTTATAAAAGCAGATTAATATTCTTCACTGCTAGGTCTTTTGGCACTTTGGTGCTTGACAGCATTAACTGTGCTTGTATATAAACTTTTCAAAGACCTTTAAATGTTCCACTAATTTGGAACTTCACTTTCATTTATTCTCTTGTCTTCTTTTCACTTACTGGTATCCAAGAGGCCCCAACAAAACCAAGAGTGCCTATAGTCAGTTTGCCAAATTTTAGTTTTCATGTGGGGGACTCCTGCTGATTTCTAGGTTTAGTTCTCCAACACAGCCATCCATAAGAGCTACCAGAATTCTTTTACTGATGGAGCTCTGCTTTGCAAGGTGCACCTTGTTTGGTTCATCAAAGGCAGAAAGGATGTATTTAGCCTTCAGACAAACCTGAGGGTGTAATCGATTTCCCCTCAATATGAGCAGAGAAAGAATATCAAAGAAAGGTAAATGGTGTGTGGCACTGTTATTACACAACAAGTACAGGGAGAACTAATCATAAAAGATGATGCTCATTTACCACAGGACTGCAGTAGCTGCCAAAGGTGTGAATTCAGAGGCATCTTAAGTGATCTCACTGTATAAAAACTACAGAGTGTGTTACAATACTCTAAAGAATTAAATAGAAGGTTATCTGGATCTTCTAGAATTAACAACACTGCTCTGTCTTCTGACAAAAGCTGATAGTTTCATGTTGGGAAAGGCTTTTTTAAAAAGAATTGATGATTCATAGATTCATAGAATACCAGTTTGCAAGGGACCTCAAGGATCATCTAGATGTATTTGTATCATTTGGAAATATACCAGAAGTAACAGTATGTGTTCCTACTCTAGGCTAACATGGGCAATTGAAATATAGAAAGAGATTTAAACTAGAAAAGAAGGGGAGAAATGTTTTTGCATCACTAAGTCACCTGCAGGCACTGATCCTGATTAATTTATTTCTTCTTGAAATAATAAACCAACCAGTTAATTTAAGCTTTAGAATTTTCTCAACACCAATACATGTTAGGAGAACTGCATCAAATCTTTCAGCTAGCTATGTGCCTCAGTCCCCCAGTTTTTCAAAAGGTTTTGAGAGAATCCTCCTGAAGGCCTTGTAATGTCCTTGGGGATCCAGAGCTTTCAAATGTCTCACCAGTTACTCTTACCAGATTTAGTGGAAAAACTTGAGACAACAGGTAAATAATACCTCATTACAATTAAATGCGCACTTAGACTAATTTCCTGTATCTACTTTGTCTTAATCCATGCAGTGTCAGAATTTGCAAGACAAATTCATGAGGCATCTGCACGGCTACAAACGTTGTGGGTTTTAGCACACAGCACTAACACAGCTCAGCCAAGACTGAAACACAAGGTGTTGGTGAGGTGAACTCTGGAAGTCAGACCCTAGGTGGGAGCTTACCCCACAGTAAACATGAAATGACTTCTCTGCCATATTTTAACTTAAGCACTTTCTGCTTAAGCTTCCCAATTTGAAATACTTTGACATGGGGTGGAGTCACCATCGCTGGAGACATTCAAGAGGAGACTGGATGAGGCACTTAGTGCCATGGTCTAGTTGATTGCTTAGGGCTGGGTGATCAGTTGGACTGGATGATCTTGGAGGTCTCTTCCAACCTGGTTGATTCTATGATTCTATGCTTAAGGCCTAAACATTCAGTGAAAAGCACTGCAAGCAAGCATTGAAGAGCACCTTTAGTGATGCAACCTGCATCAGCTACAATATTTACAGTGACACTGGCTTTAGAACAGGTGTCCTACTATTTTACCAACAAATATTCAGGAAAAAAAAACCTAAAACACAAATAAACCCAGCATGTGGACCTGACACTTGGGCACATGGCTTGGTGTTGACCCTTCAGTGCTGGCTCAAAGGTTGGACTGGATCATTTTCGAGGTTTCTTCCAACAGGATGTTTTCTGTGATTCAGTAACTACTTTTCCATACAGCAGATTTCAAAAAAGTTTGGTTCCAGCTGAAACCACACTTTGGAAACTATTAACAGGTGCTAACAATGACAAAACTCATTCCATAAACTGTGCACACGGTTTGAGCCCTGCTCCTCCTCCTATTCTGCCATCTCGATCATCCATTTAACAATCTGATCAGCCACACTCCACTCTGTAAGCACTTATTAGAAAGTGGCAAAGACTGCAAGCTCTGATACATTATAGATCAAAGTAAAAGAAGTCAGGAGGACCAAATTTTCTGAGAGGTATTTCAAGCACAAAGGTACAGAAGGAGAAGATGACTTCCTGGCTCTCTTGGCTGTCTTAATCCTACCTACAGTCATTAGCAGTTCCATACCAGATGCTGTTCTGTATATTTCTGGTGCAAGAGGAAGAAGAGGTGACAAGATGAGTCTCCTGACTCAACAGCCTACTACAATCACAGCAGCAGCACAGAACTGCCATAGCATCACAGTGCACCAATCTTTCTCAAGGAAATTTTTAACTAAAGCCTTCAAGGCAAACAGGACATTAGGCACAAAGCTCTCAGAGATGGATCTGTGATGCTTGTAGATAACCTCCTGTATTAGAATAATTTCGCAATGGTAGTTTATCAGTGGATTTCTTAAATGTAACAGAACAAACAAGGACAATTTCTTGTGTGCTTATATAGAAATACTATCCCTGAAGCATTTTTCTCTGGCTTATGGCATATTTTCTAGTCTTTAAACCCAGCATTTCTTTCTGTATGATTCCTATCTGCTAACTTTTACAAAACTGGTTTTGAAACAACTGGCAATCTCATTTGAAATACTGGCAATGTAATTTGCCCCCACGATGCATGGGTAACATTGATGGAAATATTATCCAGTTGCTGTGGATTGTTTCAGATATCTAAGTATGAAAATAATGCTTAAGTTTAGAGGCTTATAAAATAAATAAAGAAGGCATCCTTTTGTAAGAAATTGGTTTCTTAACTCTGTCTTTCACTACAAGTGTATGTATCTACATAATAAAAATTCAAATATTTGATGTTCATACATCTATGAGAAATGTCCTTGAGTTTTATATCTATGCAAGTGTATGAAGAAGAAAAAACACATGAGATATTTGGAACTTTTTTTTTAAACACAAGGTTCATGTTGTTTTCTACAGGTTAAGGTACTCTAAGTTTTGATATTCACCTCTCCAACAGAAGAAAATCCCTGCTCTTGCATCTTACAAGCAATACGGCATATCAGAATTAAAGGTGCAATTTGGGGAAAATATTCAGACTTCCTTTTCATTTTGTTTTACTCCCACAGTTTTTTTTTTAATAACCCAGCCTAGAAGAACAAAAAAATAGACACATCTACACTAATAAGTCAACACCTGTCAAACAACATCTATGTCATGCTGCTCTGCCCAGTGAAATTCTCTGACAGTTTAGGATCCAGAAGTTTTCACTGAATCCCTTCCTCCAGATCTAGCAAACTGTGGTAGTGGCAAGCAACAGAAGCTTCTTTGCATGTCTTAATCTCACCATTCAGGATCTCAAACATTTAAGTAACACATTCTCTGTTACTCAGGAAGCCTTTCTCTACAGCCTATTTCCTTTATCAAGAACTGCTACAGCAAAGCAGTTTCCAACATCATACCCCAAATAGGATGAATTTTATCTTAGAGATGGCCAAGTCATCCTCAGAGCATAAAGCTTTTCAGAGTAATGAAGGGCAGCAAAAGTTCACTCCCTAGCTCCAACGCAGCCCTTAATCCAAACACAGAACTTCTCTGGCAATCACATGCGTAATGAGTGACAGATACTGGTATTTGCTAATCACTGTTCCCACTCACCTGCTGGAGGGAAAAATGGGATGCAAGTAGGAGCACTTTGAAGCCACTAATGATGCTACTGCAGTGTATTTAATGGCCAGCACGTTAGCTACGATGAAAGAGGAACCTCACATCAAGTACATTAAGGGATCAGAGGAATACATACTCATTACTCACTGTAATTTTACATCCCCAGTTTCAAGACAAAATACTCACATTTTTCCTCATACAGCAAAGACACCCTATACTGCTATAGAAAACTAAGGTGCCTTTTTCTTCTGTTTATTTAATATTTTCTATTTTTGTATGTAGCTGCAGATTATTCTTGTTCATCATGTGCTTGGAAACTGGTCTCTCATCTCTGTACGTCGTCATACAATTAAATCAAAAAAGCAGAAAAACAGCATCTGGACATTTTAGGTCCAGAAAATCACCAGTGAACTCATGACTTCTCCCACAGGCTGCTGTTTCTTTTCAAATTATTTTTGCTTTTTTCCCCCACCTCTGCTTTTTCTGATATAAGCAAAGCAGAATACTGCAGAAAAACAAGCCCCTGAAAGACAGCTCAAATTTTATTTCTAATAACATATCAAAGCTACAGAGCTTGTATGTAGAATTCAGTGCCAATTTTGGTTCAACCTCAATAAAATGTAAGCATCTAAATAGCTCCATAACTTAATGACAGTTAAAAGAAAAATTTAAAACACAGTAGGTGATGTAACAGACACACATGTTAAAAAAAAAAATCCACCATGCTTAAATCAATCACAGAACCAAAGAACTTTAGGGATTGGAAGGGACCTCGGAAAGATCATCCCATCCAATGCCCCTGCCAGAGCAGGATCACCTAGAATAGTCCACATAGGAAAGCATTCAGGACATTTTTTGAAAGCCTCCAGAGCAGGAGACTCCACAACCTCTCTGGGCAGCCTCTTCCAAGGCTCTGCCACCCTCACAGTCAAAAGGTTTTTCTCTGCTCCAGCTTGCACCCACTGCCCCTTGTCCTACCACTGAACATCATTGAGCAGAGCCTGGCTCCATCCTCCTTACACTCAGCCTTCACATATTCATAAACATGAATGAGGTCCCCCCCTCAGCCTCCTCTTCTCCCAGCTACAGAGCCCCAGCTCCCTCAGCCTTTCCTTATAATGGAGATGTCCCACTCCCTTCAGCATCCTTACGGCTCTCTGCTGGACTATCGTACTTGATCTGAGGGGCCCAAGAGTTCCAAAGTAAGAGCAAAGGAACATTGAGATGTTACGAATTAGCTAAACCACAAACTTCACCACCTTTTTCTAACAGATGCATGGCAATTTGACAAATACAATAAAAATACTACTTAACAGTATCTAAAATTTAAAGAACTATGTATTTACTTAGAGCTTCGAATAATTGCAGGAGATTAATTATTTTCAATTGCATAATAGCATTTATCAATATGCAGAACAAAACAAAAGGGTCTCAAATTAGAATTAAGTTTCTAGATTAGATTCTAAGATAAATGAATATTGTATATTTTTAATAAAAACCAAGTAATCTAAAAAAAAAAAAAAAATCAGGAGAATAAAATGCAGTATTTAGACACAACTGTTGGAGCAAGTCCAGAGGAGGGCCACAAGGATGATCCAAGGGCTGGAGTACCTCTGCTATGAGGATAGGCTGTCAGAGCTGGGGTTTTTCAGCCTGGACAAGACCCTGGAGGGATCTTAGAGCTTCCTTCCAGTACTTGAAGGGATCCTACAGGAAGGTTGGAGAAGGGAAGCTAAGGGAGAGTAGGTTTAGACTGGATCTTACGAAGTTCTTCAGTAGAAGGGTGGTGAGACTCTGGAATAGGCTGTCCAGGGAGGTTGTGGAAATCTCCTCCCTGGGGGTATTTAAGGTCAGATTCAATGAGGTCTTGGGAAACCCAGTCTAGTTGAGAGGCATCACTGCCCATGGCAGGGGGGTTCGAGTAGATGATGTCTGAGGTCTATTCCAATCTCAGCCCTTCTATGGCTCGATGATATGAACATGCCACAAATATGGCATTGGCAACATCCTTCCAGTGTAAAGCAATCCCATGGGTCCTGAGGGTCCATGCAAGGGAATATTAACGTATGGTTTCTTTTCTGTGGATAGTCAGATCTCATTTTGCCTGCTAGATTGCCAGGTATGATCAGTCACAGAAACTGTTTCTACAGTTTACGATGGTGCACCATAAGGCTGAAATGTGTTTTGTCTTTTTAAGATGCTCAAATAGTAACAGCATTACAGCACTATTTGTGCAAGCTGAAAAATACAATGGACAACTAACCTGTGATTCATCAGCATGTACATCCTGCAGTCACCATGAGAAAAACTGACTTTTGTGATCGCATTTCAGGTGGATGTAATTAAGCACAGCATAATCTAGGTAACATACACAACAGGGTTTGTTGAAAAATAACATTTGTGTGTCATTTACAGCTCTGTGTCTTTGTAACACACACACCCCACACCCCCCAAAACACAAAGAAGAAAACTACACATTTTAAAATAAACTAAAAGTGCAAGTTTCAGGATACTTGATGCATTTAATAACCCTGCTCACTTTTTCACTGATTTTATTCCTCACTGCTAGGAATTGCAAGGCTGCACAAAATACATGGCATTTCCCCTAGACTTGGCATAACCTGCTGGTTTCCCGAGTTAATCACTAATTAATAATTTGAAAACACAAAGTCATTATGTCATTTCCAGACAGTAAGATTTTAAATGGTGCATGTTATGTCCTAGCCTTTTCAGTCAGAGAAAAAAAAAAGTTTTTTTCCCTCTGGAAACCAGATGGCTGGTAAGTGTTGTTATGAGGCTATGTAAATCTCAAAGCAATAAGCATCAAATCAAAATAAGAATTCATTCCCCTCTCCTCTTATCACGACTGTTGTTTTGCTGAACCATTTTGTGGAATAATACAACTCCTACAAATTAGGCCACCGGAAGCTTTTACAAGTCAATAACTCACTCCTCTTTCTTTTTCCTATCAAACAGCAGTTCTGAAAACATTTGTCACCTACACTTTCCACCTTTCTAATACCTTCTTCTACATGCTGAACTTAGATGAGGCAATCTTATTCCAGGCTGAGTCTTCTCAGAACGCTCACTCACTTGGAAAGTTTACTGGCTGCATTACTTCTAAAAATATGACGTTTTAGGTTGGGTTTGGCCAACACTCCTCTCAGTTAGGAAAGGAATGCAGAAGACTTGCAATCTTCTCTTGCTTAAGGAGTAAACACTTGCACCTTCACAGAAGTGCCAGTTTTACCCTACAACTAAAACTCCATACTTTAAAGGCAGCTTTTGAAGCTGAACTAATACAGCTGCATCACCTTGCAGTGCTCCGTTTCACATACTGCACATGAATAAAATTAAGCAACTAAATCCCAAATACTGATTTCCAAAGGAAATTAGCTTCTCACTATTAGAAGTACCTTAGGTGACCAATCTTTCAAAAAACTTTCTGTGGAGCTTACTATTTTAACAAGGTCTGTTAAATGAAAGAAACTGTTAAAAAAATATGGATTGGAATGTCACTCTACAGAACTTTCCACTTATTTTTTGTTCTTGTTTCTTATGTTTTTAAATGACATTCGCTACTATTGAATTTTACTACTGAAGTTTATCATTTTGTTTTTAAAATCCTTACACATGCCATTTAGTATTTATAGAAAAATAGTCTTACATCATAATGTTTCCTTTCTGTAGTAATACTTGCAGAATAAAATTTCTAACTACTACATCTGTGTCATTTTATGATGTGAAAAAGAACACTGACAATTATCTACTACTGCTATTGGTTTATCATGAAATAATGTCAAAATATGATTAAGAACTAATCCACAAAATAAATTGACCCTCTTTTCCCAAACAGATTTGTCCAGTGTAATTCCCTTTAATGAAAAAAATCTTATCTGCCAAAACATTTTCCAGTAAATAACTGCCCCATTTTCAGATTTCCTGTCATAGCTATTAACACATATGTCTGATCTAAGTGACCCTACCTGAGCAAAAGGGTGGGACCAGATGACCTCCAGAGGTCCCTTCTAAACTAAACCCTTCTGTGATTCTGTACTAGTATCATGAGGTGTTACACATTTTCTTGTATGACCTCCTCAAGAGTCAAAAACAGCAGAGCACTCTCATATTCTTGCACACCCAACCACAGCATCAACTAGACTTAAAGGTCAAAAATAAGAAAAATATTCTTGGATTTCTCCAAAACTATCAAATCAAGAACAAATGGTCTTGTGAGATTAGGTCATGGAGACCTAATAGTGGCCTTTCAGTACATGAAGCGAGCCCTCAAGAAGGCTGCAGAGGGACTGTTCACAAAGGCCTGCAGTGACAGGACATGGGGCAGTGGTTTGAAATTGGAGAAGAGGAGATTTAGGTTGGATGTAAGGAACAAGTTCTGCACCATGAAGGTAGTGGAACACTGAACAAGTTGCCCAGGGAGGTAGTTGAGACTCTATCCCTGGAGATATTCAAGGTCAGGCTCAACAAGCCTCTGGGCAACCTGATCTAGTGGAGGATGTCCCTGCTCACTGCAGGGGGTTGGACTAGATGACCTTCAGCAGTCCCATCCAACCCAAACCATCCTCGGATTCTAATTGCACACAGGCCATTTGTGGAACTGAGGCAACAGTTGCAACAGAGCCATGAATACAATCACCACTGCCTGCACTTGAGCCTTGGCAGGTTTGACTGTACACTAGACAAGCTCTTCACTCCACCTGTCCTTCAGTTTTCCACTGTAAATGCATTTCTTCTGCCTGCTGGTGTTCTCTTTCGTGTCTGTGAAAATTTCACTGACTTCCTTCCTGTGACATCCTTCATATATGCACAAAGAGCTCCTCGGAAGGGCAAAGCTCTATTTACATATGTGTTGCAACTTCGATTTACTGTGAACTGAGTTTCTTCTAAACCTGATTCCTGCATGCTGTGCAACTGCTGAAGTGCAAAGGTGAACTTATTTTTGTTTTTATGAAATATACAGCACGTGTGTAACTTTGAAGGTGTAACATTTACACCTTCAGTATGTTTAGCAATCACTCAGGATTCACTGCAGTGCTTGGTTAACTGGATTCAATACCATTGAACTCAGCCTGTGAGAAGGCAAATTTTACCATGCAAGTGTTGACCTGGAAACACAGAACTGATCCTCTGCTATTATTATCATAGTTTGGCCATTCCAGTTTTAAAGATCAGGACACTGCTTTTACAAAACTTCCTTCAAACAATTACTCCCTCATGGAAAAGAAGTCACTAGAGCATTTTGCCTAATGTTCAGCAAAATTTCCTTCTCAGTTTCAATCCTTTTCATTATAACTCCTCTAAAGATACCACTGCTTTTCAGATGTTTAGATCTTCAAATTCTAAGTCTTCTGCCATGAACATTTAAATTACCACCTTATTAAAAGGCAAGTGTCTTAGAATTTAATCTCTCTCACACACTACACTCAACAGTCACTCAGATATCTCACTGCTCGATCCTTTGAGCAGTCTCTTTTTTTTCCCCTTACATCTTCTCACCTGAAGGTGAGTAGAACTGAATACAGCACAAATTCTGCATATAGTTTCTGCTCCATACTGTAGAAGACAAAGACTGACACTCCAAGGAGAGCTCTGGAAAGAGAAAGGAACCCATGACACTTGGAGCAGAACAAGTACCCAGGATTAACCTAGGGGTTGAATGAGGGGCTTCCACCACCTCCCTGCGCAACCTGTGCCAGTGTCTCACCACCCTCATGGGGAAGAACTTATTCTAACATCTAATCTATATCGCCCCTCGTCTAGCTTGGATCCATTCCCCTTAGTCCTATCACTACCTGATGGCTTAAAAAGTCCCTCCCCAGCTTTCTTATAGCCCCCTTCATATATTCGAAGGCCATAATAAGGTCTCCTCAGAGCCTTCTCTTCTCCAGACTGAACAACCCCAACTCTCTCAACCTGTCCTCATAGGAAAGGAGCTCCAGCCCTCTGATCATTGTCATGGCCCTGCTCTGGACAATCAGCCATGGTTTATAATTGAGAAGGGAATACTAAATACAGCTTGTTGCAGTGCTTGTCACAAGCTATGTAACATTGTCATGTCATATGGCAACAGAAAGTCTTCTGTGAATAATTAGATTTTCAAAATGGACATCTTTATAGAAGAGGTATTGCTACTAAAAATAGAAGTATAAAACACTACAGTCTGCAGTAACAGGAGATGTCACTATGCATTATAACATTTTCTTATTCCTGGGGGTGAAGATTAAGGAGGAGAGGAACTGAGATTTATCTTCCCAGTTCATGCTGAAGGACTGGAAAAATATTTAAAGATTTGCAAGGTAAGCAAACCAGACCATGGAACAGCAGTCAGAAGCTGATGATCATTTTCACTGGTTGATCATTTTCACTGGTTAATCATTTTCCGTGTGTTTTACTTTCCTCCTCCTTCTCTTCTCTGCTATCATTGCCACTTAACTGCCATAAAATGCAATGGTTCAATACAATTTTAAACATTTTACAGTTGATTCATATATCACTACTGTCAATAATAATAGACTACTATGCCAGTACTAGTGGAGTAACTATTGTTATCATATCACTACCAATATTTAAGTGCTATTTATTCAGCATAAGGCTGCTGGATATTTATTTTTTTCTTTCTCTGTACCCTTTAGAGAGTTTTCTTGATGCCCCAGCAAAAGAAACACTCAGAGCAGGACTATTTTCTCATCATCAATATCCAGGCATGAAATATCCTTAAGGGTTATTGTGTTGCCAGTTAGTATCTTCAGATGTCCTTCCAGTTTTCTCTGGCAAGCAGTATCAAATTTGAAGGAATAGCACACAATACAAATCAACATATTTGTGCCTTCACCAAAACAGGTAGTAACAGATGAAAGAGTGTGTTGTGTTTTTTAATTTCTTCCCTGTCACCAGACTCCCCTGCTGCTCTTCCTCTTTAGTAAATTTGTCTTCTAACATTGTTACTGTTGGTTACTTCTTTTCTCTAGTTATTACTGGTGTGCTTTACTAACCCAGAAGACTCAAAACTTTTATAGTTATCTTCTTCAAAATCATATATATCTTATTCCTGATGGACAAATACGTTTGTAACACCAACAGGGTTTTATGAGTAACTTCGGGAACTTCTTACATGAAAGGTAAATTAGAAATACTAGTAGAACAAAAAAAAAAAAAAGGTTTACTTCAGATATATTTTGAGAAAAATGAATCAGGGACAAGCACTTTAAAATTAAGCCTTATTGTCTGACAAACAAAGCTAGAGAGTGGGAATTGTGACATGAGAAATCTTTACAAAGGTGGTCTTTGAACTAACTGGTAAAAAGGAAAATTGGAAATTTTAAATACCTTGAAAAATTGTGAAGCTAACTACTACCTACCCAAATATGCCCTTTTCAGCAAACAAACAAAACAAAAAAAAAGGAGAAAAAAAAGTTATTACTTCTATAAAATATCTGAAAACTAGTTGAGTATGGCAGAAATGTACTTTCATTCATATCTTACTTCCATTGAAAATCACTACTGGGAAAAAAAAATGGTGGTGTTTATCTGATCAGGATTCATTCTCTTCAACAACAAAAAAAAAAAAAAAAAAACAAAAAACGGCCAGAAGACAGTATTTGCCATTTCTTGACCTGATCAGTTTTAAAGGGCTATTAAAAATGTATAGAAACTCAAAATATATTCTGATACACTCAAACTGGGATTAACAGTTCATACTGGCCTCAGAATTGCCCACAGGGGAGATCAACTGTCAGCCTACATGTCTTTCTAAAAAATCCCAAACAACTGCAGGCTCAATGTGACTACTAACTAACCTGCTAACTCCAGACTGAAATCATCATCTTACAAAGAATACAAAATCTTCATCAACTTCATAAAATATAAAGCTTGGTTTAAGATACAAGTAGTGGGAATATGAACAGCAATAATATACACACAGGTGGCTACTTTGCATTTGTAAGCATGGGTAAGCTTTGTGACTGTCAAGATGATAGAAGGATAGAATCATTCCTGTTGGAAAGGACCCTTGAGATCATCAAGCCCAACTATTAACCCTGCTCTACCAAGTTCACCATTAATCCATATCACTAAGTGCCACAAGCTCCAATTGCTGACTGAAGCTGACAGTCACCAGACACACAGACAAGAAGGTCAGGGGGAAAGAGTCCACACCTATAAGGGTGTTTCTACTTGCTTTAACAATGAAAACATGTCTTGGTGAGCATGGTCTCGGTGCCATAACCAAGGGAAAGAGATGGTATGTCAGGGCTCTGAGGTAAACAAATACTTGCTGAGAATCACAGGATAATCTCTTGTGGAGTGAGGATGATACTTCTCTCCTTTGGCAGAAGACTTCCACGTTTTCTTGCCCTCGTTTCCCTTGCTATTTTTCCCCATTTTCTACTGATTCTCTGGTGACTCTCTTACTTAAAGAAGTGAATAAAATGTAAAATATTCACCATGCCATAAAACAATACTGCTTCATGTCATTCTGCCTTTTGTGGGTTGTTATTTCACAGTCATAGTTCACGTTACTCAGCAGAATAACCTAAATTGATCTTAAGGACCGTACAGAAAGTTTATACATTTTCAGACCCATAAATCCTCCTCACGAATTTAGAGTAATTTAAAAGGCTTTGGAAACATTAAAATAAAACCATAAAGCAAAAAATGACAGTACTGACACTTAATGCATCTCAAAGGTGAAAAGGAACATATTCCTCACTGACAACAGAGCAAGCGTGAATTTTAGCTTCCAAGTTTAATTGCTTACTCCTCTGTGTCAGATCTGGATTCTTTAAGACCACAGGGTTAAAAAATAAAAACAAATTCTCTCCAGGAATAATTCAAAGCCTTTAACTTTAAAAGGTGGATGAACTGAACCTTATGTGGCTTCACTTACAAGCAGCATTTGGGAAGTGTACAATATTTTTCCCAATGGAAATGAGCCAATGTATCTTTAGCCAACTGTCTGGCCCTACCCTTTGCTAGGTCTTCTGCTCTGCACCACTGCAAGTGCTGAGCTTGGGTGGTGTGAATACACCCTATGATGAGAGAGCTCATGAAAAGTGACTTTAACTTGAGATCTCACAGGGCAAAAGCTCTCCGAAATCATGAAACCTACACAATAAAAATTAGGCCAATGCAGACTAAAAATTCTATTTGCAAATTAAACTTTTGTATTAAAATAATCATCCCCCTACCTGAAAACAATAAAATCATTATTTATTCCTTTTCTGGACAAGAGAGTAAAGTTTATAATTGACTGTAGTTTATATATTACAATTTACATTGCTAAGCCTCCTTCTGACCTCTGAATCATAAAACTTCCTAATGCAAAAAATGTCTTGGAATGTTGTAGTGAAGATTCCTGTACCCAGAGCAATTTCATTTGTCATCAACAGCAGGAAGGGAAGAAAAGTAAGTTATGGCAATTAAGGACAAACTATGACACTGCCACCTGGGGCTCATCTGCATTTTGAGAGGATATCAGGCACTTTCTAAGAGATGGCAGAGATAGTTCTGCCTAAGTCTTGTGCCACTCCTGAAATATCTAGTAAGTCACCTTT
This sequence comes from Indicator indicator, assembly GCF_027791375.1. Taxonomy (NCBI): domain Eukaryota; kingdom Metazoa; phylum Chordata; class Aves; order Piciformes; family Indicatoridae; genus Indicator; species Indicator indicator. The sequence goes on along the minus strand of NC_072021.1, from coordinate 28,724,534 downwards.
GCTGAGGAAACCATGGCTTTGAATCATTTACTTCACTAAATACATCTTCTATTTTCCCAACAAGCTATTTAAGAATCTAGTATCAGCTAGTACCCTCAATTTAATTTGGCCACACCATAAGTGTTGCTGAAGAGGACAGTCTCATGAAAAAATGCAAAACATCTGTATTTATTCTGTTAAGTACACTCACTCAATCTCCTTCAAGTATTTCTATTTACACTCAACATGCCAGGGAATGACAATCCAGACTGTAAAGGAAGCTGCATTCAGGCAAGAACGAGCAAGACTGTACATAAAAGATCTTGTTTCTGTAGCATCTCCTGTTTCCAAGGAAATCTGACTTTCAGTGTAACTTGTAGTATATTGAGCAGGTTTCTGAATTATTTGAAGGTCACAATAACAATGCCTGGATCAAAAAGACCTATGCGTTTCACTCCTTTGTGCTTTCTTACTGTAATTAATAACCACGACTTTAAGAATACACTTAAAAGTTCTAAACAGTATACAGTTTCTGTTCAAATTACTGTTCAACTATCCATCTCTCTTAACACCCAACTAATATTAAAGCAGTTCTCACAGTCTCCTCACATAAAGACTTCCCTGGCTGAGCTTTCCACGGGAAACTAATCTTTAACTAGTCATCTACAGGAGCAACGGAGTAATCATCAAAAGATATTCATAAGCATGAAAGACAGAACTTCTTCAGGATCTGAGATGAAATGTTGTAATTCCCTTCTACATCACATCTGTAGTCACTGTACCTAAAAAAAAAAAATACCCTGGGGGATTTAGTATAGTCTGTTTTTTACATATACTAGCATATCATTACCACTGCTTGAACTAACTTTGTCTTGTCTTACTTCCTACAGCAACATAAACCTTCAACCAGGTATCACAGTTTATAATCCAGCAGGCTGTCCACCTCTTGATAAAATGCATACAAAATTCTACCTTTGGAACTGTGCTGGTCAATATAGAACTATCTAACACTTTTTGTTACTTCTTCAGCCAAACAGCTGCAGCTTGTAACTCAAGACTGAAGCTTGGATACACAGTACAGACATTCATCTATATCTGAATCTATGGTTTGAGCCAACCTTCTGTCCTTCAAGGTTCTATTTCACATTATAGGTCTCATTTCCTGGAAGCTAACATGTTATTGCAGAGTGACACTTGGGGTTCACTTTTAAATAACATTTTTCTTTGTGTTATTAAATGATGCCTTGCAGCTGCAGTGATTCAATCACTTATACCTGTTTCAACACATGAAAACATTCTATACATAATTTTCTATTAAGAAAATCTACTTAGTTCTAGTTGTTAAGTAGACTCTGTATTAGTTATTCATTTGCAGTAACAGTAAGATACAAAGTTGCTTACAAAGGAGTACTATTTTCTGCTTTCAGTCACACATTTTTTTCAGGACTACAGAAGTTTAAAGAAAATCAAGAGGCAAGAAATAAGATCTCACTGACCAATCCTGCAGCATCTTTCACTTACTGATTATTGCAGTGTATTTTAGGACTGGATTTCACAAGCAAGGACTTGCTTAGATTTCTAAATCAGGGCATTAATCATTTCTTAAAATACTTGGGTGATAATTTACCTTCCTTTAAACATAAGTGTTCCCTTACTAAGCTCACTAGACCTGGACAGAGGAATAGAGCTTGCTAAAGTTCTGAAAAATCAGCTATAACTTACTGATCAGTCCTACATGACCTTACAGAGCCAAAGTAGAACTTCTTGGTGTAGCTACTAAGTACAATTGACCCAAAGCTCAGAGGATTTAATAATAAGGCCTTGAGAGACACAGAAAGCCAGTGTTCTTAGAGCTACTCTCACAAAACACAAGAGCTGTGCCTGTGCTCTTTGGATTACAACAATTCTGTTTCAGCACAAGATGGATGTACAATTTGATGACATTAGAAAGCATCATGAAGACATTGCTACTGAGTGTGCTCCAGTGGGTACAACACATGCTGCTGAGATACTAGAAATACGATGTAAGGATAAGATATTGCCCAGGGAAATCATTTAGTGATGGCAGATCAGCAAAGCATGAAGTGTAAAACCCAACGTAACACCGTTGCCTCCGCGGAACAGCAGAAGTATAGGAATGTAAAAATACGCCTCAGTTTCACTGATGAACACTTCAAGAATGTGCCCAATGGGCTATGTCATTATACAAGTAAAATGATTCTGGCTTATCAGGTGACCAAATTTTATCCAGCACTGGAACTATAATGAGACCGAAAGATATGAAGCAAATCATTTTCTTGCCTCCTGAAGAGAGCCTTCAGTTGACAGAGGGCAGACACATTCAGCCAAGTCACTAATCTCCAGAAAAAAAATCAGCCTGGTTCTCCAGTAAGTGAAGCCATGCTGTGTGGCACCTGCCTCAAGCCTCATGATGCCTCCATGGAACTCCAAAGCCTTTCTGTGGTACTCATCAGATACCTCATCTTTCTCTAACTTCAGTGTGAGAGTAATGAATCAGCCTCTGAAGGAACACAGTTCTTCCTGCAGACTGCAGGGAGGAGGTGGACTGAAATATTTAACATAGGTACTTAGAGCAGCCTGCTAAACAGATATCTGCATCTTTTAAAACTCTTGACACCATGTACTTGGCATTTACCATCCCTCAGTCCTCAAAAGAAACAACCTAGCAGTAATACTTGTACTCCACCCTCTGAATGGGGAGAATTACTTAAAAAAAAAAAAAAGAAAAAGAAAAAGAATAAGGTGCCAAGCTGAAAGAAACTTGGCAGGCACAGAACACTGAAAGGGAGGCTTCACAGAAGAAACACATCTGGAGTGGTATCTGTGCTTGTGCACAATTCTTTTACTAGTGATGGTTTCAAGTCAGAAATGGAGTCCTTACCAATGCCACAGCCACGTAAGCAAGCTTTGATCAATTAATGCTTTTAAGTACTTTGACACTGGATAACATATTATAGAAATCCAAAGATACATTATTACTGTCCACTAAGAGCTAGAAAATATTATGTAATAGGAACAGGGTACGCTAAAAGTTATGCATTACAATGAACTACGAAAAAATGGACATTTTCCAGTATGTTCATTCACCAATCTGAGAAACAGTAGGTAGAGTGTATTTATGGTTGAGTGGTATTTCCTGAAGTTTAGAAACGTGTGCTGAATCACACAGCTGACTTTTCCTGCAGATACCCATATTTATTACAGTCAGACCTAACACTGGCTGAAGCAAATGCAGCATTTTCAACTACTTCAGATGCTCTTAACAAGTTCTGTGTTTTTATTAGAGCAAGAACAAAGCAAGCTGGCTGTCAGGAAAGATACCAACCAATAATAATTCAAACCAATACTAAGATCCCATGATAAAGAAGTCCTGGAATCAGCAAGCTTCACCTGTTCAAAATTCTGCCGATCAGAATCTATTCCGTTTCCAATATTCTATCATTCTACCATTTTCCTTCAGTAAAGTAAAAAGCCAGTTTGTCAGAATCCCTGTCTCACCATTAATACTAAAGCTCTTCATTATCTCTTTTGACAGAACAGAGCTGTCTTCAAACATCCTAGAAAAAATTTCACTTCATTCACAGAAGTCAGAAACTGAACAAACACTATGAGAACTGGACACAGCTTTCAAGAAAGACCAGTGCATAAATGGCATTTTGGCCTTTCTTTGTTAAAAGAGGGGTCACTGCCACAGGTTACAAACATTTCCCTTGTCTGTACTCAGCTTCATGATTAGGTCCACAGCTGCTTTTTAAATTCTGAAGTAAAGAGTCCTAATCTATTGTAAAGCCTGTCTACAAATGCTGTCAGAGGAAGCACTCAGGTACCAGCCCTCTAGGTCATTTATGTTTGATAGGTAAGCCCTGCAACATCAACCTATGGAAATTCACTGCCTGCCACAAAGCACTTGCTAATCAACTAAGTTACAACTAAACCAGGACAGAAGCTATAACTGCTCCTAATTCACATCTTCCAGCCTTCTCATGAAGCTTTGCTTTAAGAAAAAATAGAGATCCAAGTTTTAATTCTAACTCTAGAAAGGCAAGTGTAGTAAAATCTTCCTACAATACGCGCTAAACGGACGTGTCTGTTAATTGTAAGTACACAGTCATTTACCACTAGAAGCAAACTACAGCCATTTCAGGAATGACTTTGGACCTAGGCTTTATTTTTTTTCAGATGCAGTTAATCAAAAATGCAATTAATTGAGAGTACAAGTAATGGCACTTTGAGCAGATTCTGCCATCAGTTATACCCACCCAAGCCCAGAGTAACTGACTTCAATAGATACAAACTAGATATAAACTGAGGTAAGAAAACTGTTCTATTGGCAATTATAGTTCCTTTTACTGTATTTACAATTATGGTTCTCTTTACTAAATTTCACTACATGTTAGTAATTCATATTCAATTTATCCAGTATAACTCAACAACTAGGCACACAGAGAAAAAGACTTGGCTGCTCATCTGCAAATTTTAGCATGCAGCACAAGGTGAACTTGTCACCCACTGCAAGTCTTGTAATAGAGCAGGAGAACATCTCATTAATAAAACATCACTATGCCAAAACCTAACATTTTCTCAACTTTACCATAAAAACACCACTTAGTAGAGCTAATTCTCTTTGCCCCACATAGTTTATTGCACCTTAATTTTGTCTGAAAACTACACACATGTTCTACACACAGGTCAAAATTTGTATGTGAACCTAAAACCAGGAGGAAATGTTCACATTTCACACTTAGAACATAAGGAGACTACTTTCTCTCCATCTTGCTATGATATTAAAATAAAAATCCAGATTTCTGTAATATATGTTTTATTTTCAACTGGAAATACATTGTATATGTCTTTAAGACAAGGAATTAGCTAATGTTTCCTTTAGGTTAGTCAGATATGTTTCCTTTCACCTAGTTTAACCTAACTTTAAAAAAGAATGTACTGATGTTGATGGCTGATGAAAATCCCAAACATTCATGAAATTCTAGTCAACAAAAGTATTCTTCCACAAGAGCTACTCTTTTCATCTAGTAATACATATACAACTTGAAGCTCAAACTTTGCTTCTGATCCTCCACTTCAAAGATGAAGGCAGCTCTTCCAGAGATAGTTGATATGCACAGCATCTTTTATTTTAATAGAACTTCCTAAATTGAACTGTAACAAAATATACCAGAATGTGGTATTAAGCACAAAGCACAGTTTCTGTAGAGTATTAAATCTTCCTAACTGCATACTACAGGGAGTAAAAAAATTCTACATCAGAGTGACACCTGAAAGAAAAGATAGGAATCATGAGGACTCTGACCAGATCACTGGAGTTACAACTTGCTTACCCTAATGAAAGGCATACTGGCTCAGATTTGCAACTGTATTTGATGATGACCCAAATTCTCCTGTCACCAAGGCATATGTGGCAATCTGCAGACTGACTGGCTTCTCACATTTCAATTCACATCTTTGGTTAAGGCTCACATATTTTAAATAAAGTGGCAAGCTAAAGATAAGAAGCAGCAGTAACGATCTCATGTGAAATCTTCATCAAGCTTGACCGTGCAGGAGGAAAAGCCAAGTATGGCCCTGCTTACTGAAGCAGCATTGGACTGCATGGCCTTTAAAGATCCTTTCCAACCCAATGCATTCTACAACTCTATGTTCATAATCTGGCTAGTAGGCATGGGGGCACTGTTGAGAATCAGCTTATATCTTATATCTTAAGTGATCACTGAAAATGGAACTGAAATCATACCTGCAACCATTCTAGTAAATGTAAGGTAAGCAGGAAGCATTTCAAGGAGACCAGATCTATGTTTACTAACATTGCTGAACTCAAATCTCACTTCCTGACTCTATTTGGATCACTCCATTAAGCTCTCCTTAAGACAAAAGTTGCTGTAAACAGGCTTAGCCCTAAGCAGCACCACCACAAGCCAGTTGATGTTATTGGATTTCAGGACCAAAGCTAAGTAACCAGCCTTTAACCCAATTATACACAACTAATGAGATGTCTAAATGCTAGGGAACAGTTTTCAGAGACAGCTGTCAAGGCATCTACACAAAAAGTGTAGTTCATGCACAGAAGGCCCAGATCCAAAAGGAAAATTAAGATTCAGTATGGCATTTGCACAGGATTCAGGTCTTACACTGAAAATTACAACTCTTCTTCAAGACTTCAGCTTACTTTTGGGGTTTCTGAAAGCTATACTAACTGAAACGTTTATTTCCTATTTTTCTTCTTTTGTAAACTTTGCAGACTGCCTCCACCTTGGTATGACTGAAGAGCTACAACCAAGTAATGCAATTTGAGAAGCAATAGCAGCAGTGCTGAGACCTAGTGAAAATGAACTGCAACATACCCAATCATTCTCTCTTTCCATTATTTTCTCCCCTTTTCTCGTGTCATTTCCCCAGACTCCATACCTAAACAAAGAATTTCTGACTTCTTAGCACATTCATAACAATTTCTAAGGCAAAACAAGTCTAAGGTGAAATGGCTGAATATTATATAAAAGAACTACTACTGTTAAAACTTTCCAGTCCTTCCTTAGACTTCTAGATTCCTGCAGACTCACTAAACATCTACTAAAAGTCAAAACTGCAGAGTTCTTAACTGCATTTGTTTTGGGGAAAAGTGATTTTGGGAACACTGTAATATTCTCAGAAACATGGTCTTAATATTTTAACTAGTAAATAATATTAGTATTATAGCATCATTTAATCTCATATTACACTTAATATAAAATGACACATAATACTACTTCTGAGACAGTTTCCCTGCCTACACCTTGCCTTTCTGCTCATAAGTTAAGCACACACACAAAAATAGTAATTATTTATTATGCATTTTACTACTACTTGCTATAAATTATTTATTAACTTGTCCTATTTATTGGTCTAGCTAATTACTGCATGTTCAAATCCCATTAGCACCCTTTCCTCCATCCTTCTTACAGTAGGCAAGTCATACTTCCAGATTATTTGTACCATAATTTTAAAATACTGCGTAAGTAGTATTTAATAAAATGATGAAAAGTTATTTATAAGTAATTATTATATTTTCTCAGCATTGTTTTTCCTAAAGGAATTATTTTAATTACATAGGAATACATGCAGCCCTCAATGAAACCCAGAGAGAGGTATATGATCATAACCTTAAAATTTCTCATCTAAAATAGAGGGAAGAAAAGAAGCAGAAACATGAAAAATTGCATTTAACAGGAGCTGAGGTGACACTTACGTGAAAGAAGAAGTAAAACAATGTTTTCTTTATTAATTTGACAATATTTTTGGATTGCAAGGCCAGGTACAAATCATTTAAGCTAAGCAAACTGGCTTTTAAATGTCCAAGTTGCACCACACAAACAACTATGCTACAACCATAATGATGCAACGACACCTTGAAATGACATTTCAGAGACACGTGAATGAAATTGTAACATCTCTTAGTACAAGTTAATAATAGGAGTTAGACTACCTTCAACTTTCTGAATTGAAAATGTTTTACTATTTTGCTCACAATTTTGCAAATTATGATGTTTTCCTTATTTAAGCAAACCATACAAACTTCACTAATGAAGTGACTGCAAACACTTCAGCCCAAATTACATTCACAATATTAAAGGATCAGAATATATTCCAAATTATTCATCAAGAGTCCCCATCTTGAGACTATGACTGAATCCTCTACAGTGTTAAGCTTCACTGATATTCAGATACCAAAAGGGAATAATCAAATGTAGTAGGAATACATTACTACATTGGTAAACTAACATACCCATGTCTTCTAGAGTCAAACACAGCTGTATTGTATTCAGCACTTCTTACAATCAAAGTTAACTAATATCACAAAGACTTAACATTTCAGTTCTATCTTCCTAAAGAAAATTATTTAAATAATGTCATTTCTTCCACTATTCTGAGTTCAAGTCTATATCTTTACTCATGAGGAACAAAATCCAAGTATCTTTAGGAAAATACCCACAGGAGGTTTACTTAAGTGTATACACAAGTAAAGAGGCTCTGAGACACAAAGAAAAAGATGCTGCAGCAGGAGCTCACACACAGCTCTAATTCAAGTCAGATATTCTGCCTTTTGCAGTATTAGTATAAGGATTGCACAACCAATATACCCACTACACTAATAACATATCACTACCTACTGCTTTAAACAAAGTAGGATATATTTCTGAGTATCACAGAGTGATTCCATCCTACAACAGCTGTCTATCAAAGTAGCATTATTATCTCCTTATGCCACCACCAGCAGACTGCATTCCCAAAAGAGGCTGCCCTACCCTTCTGCTTGCTCTTATAGTCATGCTGCCTTCCTTGTTGGATTAGCAAAAGTATTTGTGTGGCCATCAGGTGAACTAGATAAAGAAATTGATTTGAATTAAAACTGAACCACAGGGAATGGGGGAGGGGGAAGAAGCTAGTTTCACTTGGAACAGCTCCTTCCCCCAGCACACTCTACAGACACACAAACATTTGTGCCATATGTGAAGAGCTGTAAGAGCTGATAGCCAAAAGAAAGAGGTCATCACTGTCTGTCTCAGTAGCATGCCAGTTTGAAGCAATCCCTGAAGCAGAGTGCAAAGCTGAAAGAAGGAATGACCCTTTAAAGTTACCTATTTCCCTTCCCATAGAGGAAACTAAACAATAGCTTATCTTGGATGCCAAACTATTCAGTAGCTAAAGGCTCTTATGCTAAGAGTGACCATAAATCAGCTATTTAGCTGCATATAAAGTAACTTTTCAGCAAATAAGCACATGTTCAAATGTATTCTGACACAATCCTCTAGCCTCTTTCAAATCTGACTCATAAGAGTCTCATTTTTCCATATGCCTTCAATGAAAGCAAACATGCTTAGACATTTTTAAAAAACACACACAAACATCCAAATTACAATAAATTACTTTCTCACTTCCTTCTGCCTCTTAATGATGCTATGAAGAATTTTGTAGAGATAAATTATCAGTTGTAACTGTAAAAAAAGTTGTTAAAACTGAAGGAAAAGATAGCTGAAGTAATTCAGATAGCTTCTGTTTCCAAAAAAACCACCTGTGTACAACCAGGGAACTGTGCACTAGCACAGCTTTACAGGGTTAGAAGAGTTGCTCCAAGCAAGACAGCCCTGAACATTAAATTCTCAAAAGCTAAATTTGAGGATGATTTCTGGGAAGTTGGTTCTATGTTCTTTACAGACAAGGTTAATTGTTCTTGATTTCATCAAAACCTGTTATATCATATTTTTAATCATGTCAAGGTCTATTTAGAAGAATGTTGTGTTTAAATACATAGGCACTTAGAAATCCTTGCTGATCTCTCTGCTAATTTAAGACCAAACCTAGAACCTGGGATGGTTAGAAACTTTTAATTCAGTAATTGCCATTCAGAACAATTCAGTGTATTTGAGTATTGCAATTCTAGTATTCATTTGTGGGGAAAAGCAATAAAATACTTTTCAAAAGCTAACAATGTTTCAAGAGTATTTACCTCAGCATACAAGTTGCATTTGTAGTCTTATTAAGTAAATGAAAACTGGCTAGATCAACAGCCTTCAAATACAGCTGAAGCACATCTCTGAAAGTCCAATCAGACCATCCAGTACAGGACAGACAGTATCGGAGCGAGTCTGGTAGAGGACTGTGGAACTGCCAAGGGGCTACAACAAGGGAAGGTCAAGAGAGCTGGGATGTCCAGCTTTGGAAATAGTTCTTCCTGCTGTCTTCAAATACCTAATAGAAGGGTAGAGAGGAGACAAAGCCACACTCCTCTTGGTGATGTGCAGAGATAGGATAAGAGGCAATGGACACAGGACACAGCAAAGGAAATGTTGATTTAGTATTAGGGGAAAAGAGCTGAAAGAGATGGAAGTCAAACTGTAAAACTGGTTGCTAGAAGAGGCTGTGAAATTTCCATCTTTCAAAATATTTAAAAACTTGAGTGAGAAACTGATCAAAATGGGTTCCGGTTTGAGCAGAAGGTTGAACTAAATGAACTTCAGAGGTCCTCCTTTTCAACATCAAACATTCCATGATTCTGGGGTTTTACCCTCAGTTCAAAAGTGCTGTGGAAAACAATCACTAACTTGGTCAGTTCCGAGTTAAACATTCATAAGGAGCATAGTTCAGACTTATCACAAGGGCTCAGGTATTTTTGTTCACAGCGTGACTGTTACATGAAGTCTCACAAGTTCATTGAAGTAACTGGACCTAAGCCAGTATGAACTAATAAATTATTAAATCTCACACTCAAGAAAGCTTCAGTTCAACACACAGACAAGACAGTCTGTCATCAGTTTAAACAAGTCCTCTTTACCCAATTTTATTCAATGCATGAATAAGCTTGAAAAGGACAAATTTAAGATCTAGAATTAAACATCCTTTCACTTTTGAAAATCTGCAAAGATCACAGAATTATAGAGTTTTTTTCAGTTGGAAAAGACCTCTAAGATCATTGAGTCCAACCACTGAAATAATGGAGATGATGAGGAAACAGATACACCTTTCCTCCTTAAAAACTTAGCACTAACTCATTCCAGTATAGACATTTGTGTGTTTAGGCATTCATGCATACATTCAATGTTTCTTTTTTCATGTAATGTAAAAATCAAAGGGATTTATTTGATCACCTTTTCAATAACCCCAGCCAGCAACTAAGCACCTGACAGCCACCCACTCACTCCTTCCCGGTGGCACTGGGGAGAGAGTCCTAAGTGTAAAAGTGAGATACCTTATGGGTTGAGATAAAGACAGGTTAATAGGTAAAGCAAAAACTGTGTATGCAAGCAAAACAAACCAAGGAATTCATTCACCACTTCTCACCATCAAGCAGGTGTTTAAAGCAAACTCCAGGAAAGCAGGGCTCCATCATGGTTTCACAGAAAGACCAACACCATCACTCCAAAATTCCCCCTTCCTATTCACTGGCAGGGTGGTGTCAGAAGCAGAAAAGACCTTGACTGAGTAACCACTCCTCAGCAATAACTAAAACATCCCAGAATTACCAACGCTGTTTTCAGTATAACTCCAAAACATAATTTCATAGTAGCTACTATGAAGAATTATTCCAGCAATATCCAGTACAAAGGCATGCAGCCAACTTTGCCAATTCAAAGGCAAAGATACTTGGTTTCTTCTTTACATTTAGACTTCAGGTTTTAATGCCGTCAGGGGAATTAACAAGAAAAGCAAGAGGAAAACACTACTAGCATCCACAGAGCTGTTTATCTGCCTCACTTTCTTTCCCCACAATATCAATCAATGGAAGGAGGAAGATTAAAGCCCAGAGTATGGGTATCATTTTAGAAGGATTCAAATACAGAGAAGCTCAATGATCACACCTCAGCTGTACACGTCTATTGCAACTCGTGTTTCACTTCCCAAATATACTGGGTTTAAAACAGAGCAGACTGCAGTTTCGATAACATCTGCTACAACAAATAACCAAAAAAAAAAGTGTGAAGTCTGATGAATGTTTAAACAGAACATTTTTTATGGATCAGCTAAATCTTTTCTGCTTTTTAATTAAAAGTAAAGAAAATGGAACTTAATTATCCTGTAAAGATTAGCTTGTGGGCATCTTCCTGTAAATTACTTCTAATTGAAAGCAAATTGTCAAGTGACATTCAAAGTACTGTCCTTTAAAACACAGCTGTTCTATTGCTGATTTCAGTACATTACAGTGCTTTCTTGTTACAGTAAGGCATATTTGAATATTTTAACAATTTGACTGGGTTTGTATGGATTTCCATTTAGTATATCTTAATCACATTCCCTTCTCCCAAAATTGGAAGAAATATTAGCTACCTTATTGTACCAAATATCCTGAAGTAATTTCTCTTTGCCTTTCATTTTGAAGCTTATCAGTTAACCACTGATTAGCACAAGGCATGGGTAACCAACCAGTTCCAGCTGGTAGCCTGCTGCCTAGTCTTCTGGCTAGAGCACTTCTTTCTTGCCATGAGCCAATTTACTTGTAAAAACATTTTAAATATTCCAAGCAATTTCAAGTAGTTTTATCAACTACAAACTGACAGTTTACATGCTATTTCCTTTAGTTATTTCTAAATTTATAAAGTCTTGTCACAATTTTTTATATACTTTCATAATACTCAGAGCAAGATAAAACTATAGACCATTAATATAGTTTTACCAGATAGATTCAATCGTTTCGATAAACCACTTAAATGTGACATCATTTCACTTGGAACTGCAACCTCAACCCAAAACCCTGTTACTGTCTTTTATTAAATCTTCCTTGAAATTGCAAGGTTTCATTTGGATAGATTAGATTTCAGCCTTCTCTTTGCACATGTGCTCATATACTCCAGGAAAAAGTAAATTTATCATGCAACCATAAATAAAGCCAAAAATAAGCAGAGGTGAATTTCATATTTCTACAAAAATTATTGTAACATTTGGCATTTCTACTGTGATCCTCCTACTTTTACAGGCTCTATGGTCTCCATGTACACACTTCTCTCTGGTAGTGAAAACAGATTCTTAAAACTTTGATATGCAAAGCGTAATGCTTTTACTGCATTAGGCTCAAAAAGCATGTCTACAGCTGAACAGAACAGGAGTGGCCTCCAAAGGGTGCTTGGACACATTTGCTTTACAGGGTAGGAAGTACTACTGGTGTATTAGAGCTGTGACATAGGACCAGTTGCACAGTTTGCAAGCACAAGAATGATGGTGGGCTTCAATCACCAGAGGAGGAAAAGGGTGAGCTGGAAGGGAGTGCTCAGGATATCGTTTGGTTTTTCTCAGAACCAGCTGCACATGCAGTGTAGACAGTTTTTAAAGAAGCATATCACCAGGGACCTACTGCCTGTGAACCACTCACAGAATTTCCCCTCCTCTTTTTATCTCCAGAATGTACGATAGGTGCCTTGTGGCTCTCAGCCAAATTTAGTCTAGTGTGTGCTTCAAAGGATAAATGTTTGCCACATTAGAGAGGTATTTATAAACATGCACTGCCATCACTGGATTTGGAAAAAGCACTCATTTCTCTTACTCTGGTAGAAAGTTGTACATATTAATCCACACTAACAAGAAAAGTATGAAGCACAGTTGTAATATGATCTTTAATTCTATTTGAATTCAGTATCCTTGGTTTCCTGTCAGGCTCATCATGTATTTGAGAGAATTATTTAAAATAAAAATAATAAAGATTAGAAGTGCAGGTTAATTTTTATCTTTGTTTCCACTCCCAAAATTTGATGTGTTGGGCTTTCCCCCCACCACCATAAGCAGGAAAGATAAAGGAAATAAAATCATCTTCCATTATGTCTTAAAGACAATTAGATACATGGTTATTCACATTTACTGTGGAAGTAAAATTAGAAAGAGTATACTATTTCTGCATAAAATACATGCAAGGCCCTGAGACACGAAGAGCAACCAGTACACTCTTAAAAGCAGTGGTTTTCAATCTCATCTTTAGATTGTACTGTAAGGATATCCTACCCGATGTCTTATGGCTGGAGTCAGCCCTAAGAACACAGCTAATGTCCTCACCATCATTAGGCACTGTAATCACTGCAGTAGTCACCTACTGCATGAAGAACCATCAATCACTTGTTCTTAGAGGTACAATTTCAAAATCTATGACACAGAAAAACAGACCAGTAGTGGCTCTTGTCTTGTTCTCTGAAAAACAGTGGAAATTAAACCCAATAAAAATGTAGGTATGTAGGTAGGTAAGACATTTAATATCTTGGTGAAACTGGAACACCAGGAGAGTTCATTCTTTGCCATGAGGCTCTTTACTGCCTCTGATAGCTTGAGGGAAACACATGTGCTACCAAGGTATGCTTCAGCAGTGTCATCAATAACATCTATGGGCTATGCCAGTAGGCTTCTCTGTAGGTTACAGCACCTGCTAGAATACAGTACTGAAGCTGAGTCAACCTATCATTTAACATCACTACTAAAAACTACCTGAGATCACCTTAACTTAATCTGCTCTTCTGACATGCCCATTCCAAAGGTTCTTCCCCTTTTTCCAACATGTTATATGCAACAGCACAACCACTGCAGTGTACTGGAAGTGCAGACAAGAAGGAGAAGCCTAACTCAGTTACTACAACGATCTTTTTTAATGTTTTCATGTACAACGATCTTTTTTAATGTTTTCATGTACAAAGCTTGGTTTCTGCAGTAATGTTCTGCATAGCCCTTTGGCAAGATAGCCAGGTACTACTTGTGTTCTGAAATACAGCATGAAAAGAACACAGGAGACTGACAATGCATGTTAAAGGAACAGAGGCCTACCCATGGTCAAAAGTAGCCCAGCAAACTTGTATACCAAACGGTGTCTGAGAAGCTGAGTATGTCCTGGAAATCCTTGCAGAGGTTTTTCACAAAAATTGCAATTAACACAGGATTCAAATTTAAGTTGTGACAAGCCAGACACGTTTTACCCTCACTATTTAAACTCTTCCTCAGAGGTGTTCCACCATTTTCCTTCACGGAAAAATGAAAATAAAAAATTTCAAGAATTTTAAGAATAATTCAAACTTTAGACTGTAGACTCATGTGACAGATTTGTCTAGAAGCAAATTGTATCAAATTTACTCTTTTTTTGGCCAACAGTACATCACACAGCAAAGCCAAATAAATGTACACTTTGCAGGAGCCCTCATTCAATGCAGGAGTAAGAAACACAGAGCTGCTTTCTAAAACCTGAAAGGATCCCACAGGAAGACTGGAGAGGGACTTTTCATAAGGGTGTCCAGCAACAGGACACAAGGGGGAATGGTTTTAAGCTGAGGTTTAGACTGGGTCTTAGGAAGAAGTTCTTCAGTACCAGGGTGGTGAGATTCTGGAACAGGCTGCCCAGGGAGGTTGTGGATGCCTCACCCCTGGAGGTGTTCAAAGCCAGTTTGGATGAGGCCTTGAGCAGCTCAGCCTAGTTGAGAGGTGTCCCTGACCATGATGGGGAAGTTGGAGAAGATGGTTTCTAAGGTCCCTTCCAACCTAAGCCATTCTATGACCTTCCACAACTAGTATTGCCCCTTCCTTCTCACTGAAGATTACAAATTTATGGTTATCTCTTCACTTTCCACAGGGGATTCTTTAGTACAGATATAAATGCATCTGTAAAAATACGACTAATTCTGTGGCTCTTTTAGGGTCATTATTCTTCCACATTACTTGAATTACAGAATTACAATGCTAATTTAGGAATAGTAACAGACTTCACAAATAATTTTCTTTTTTTTTTTTTTTTTTTTAACTTTCAGTACTGGGAAACGGGGACTCCTTAAGCTATTATACTATTTCCTGAGTAACAGAAAGCTACACCACTTACTGTGGAAAAGAGGACTATCATTAGATATGAATAGGTGACCAGCAGCTTGAACGTGTCATGAATCCCAGGAGGCACGCTCCAAGCTCTGTGTTCCGTGGTACAGCAGACTTTGCCACAGAGTTCTCCTATCCACTGCTTGCAATTTAGTAAAAGAAATGACTGAGGCCTTTGAACTCCACAGGAAGCACAAGATTTAAAAAAGGCAGATTTTAAGCATTCTTCACAGTTTCTCCTATCCAGACATTAAAAACACAGAAATCACAGGAAGAAAAAACAGACACCTTCTAAAATGTGAAGTAGGTAATTTCCCAATAAAATCTGCAAGTGTAGTAGTTTTCATAAACAAAAGGTAGAGTCTATAACCAAAACTTTCCTATCTGGACTTGGCCTTCCAGACAGTACTTCTGGAATACTAATCCTGCCTAAGACAGTATCATAACAGTAAGGAATGTGCAAGCCTCTTTTCATAAAATCCAGCTCATTGAAATCCCTGTATCATATTTTAAAATAAGGCACTGAGAGAACTTCACCTACAATTCTGCTTCTGCAGGAAGAGGCATGTCTATCACAAACTGGTATTCCCCATATGATTAGGATGTCAGTGCTAACAAATAGAACCATACAAGATTACACAGCAGTGCAACAAGAGAGAGGGGGAATTATCCACCCCTCCCCAAATCCATCTCAAAAATTCAGTAAGAAATACAAGATCTTACAACTTTTCTTAGTTTCCTCAGATTAGCCTGTCTGGAATCCTCTCAGTATTGATAATCTTCCACATCAGCACACAGACAAATACTCACACACTGTTCCAAACACATCTAACTGCTGGACTTCAAAAATCACGGATAAAACACTGCTGTTACACAAGGATGAACGCTTCCTGCCTCCTTATCCCAAGGGAGCTAAGGAGAAGATGCTTCTCTTGGTGGCTTCATGCAAATGAGAATTTCAGTATTTGGGAAAAATTTGAATTGGGAACAATTTGAATTGGAATTATTCGATACATAGAATCACAGGATCATAGAATCATAGAATGGTCTGGGCTAGAAGGGACCTCCGAAGGTCATCCAGTCCAACCCTCCTGCAGTCAGCAGGGACATCCTCCACTAGATCAGGTTGCCCAGAGCCTTGTGGCGCCTCACCTTGAGTATCAACATGGATGGGGCCCCAGCCACCTCCCTAGGTAACTTGGGAGCAACATTCCAATTCTACATATGCAAAAATCTGTAAATTCTTTTGAAGTTGGTTCTTACTCAATTTTTTTTTAAACAACATAAAATGGAAGTACTTCTAAAACATATGAGTAACATTTTTTATCTGACTGCTGTTCATGATGTGAATACAGATAAAAGATAGATTTCTTATTATGATACTTAAGATTTCCACTCTGTTTCAAAACTGAAAGGAAGTCATGTCACATGCTAGTAACTCTGGTATTTAATGACTGGTCACATCCTGGTATTTCCATCATTATTACAATGTAATATAGTGCAAACTACTGATTTCTTTGGGAAGTTATCCTCTTTGCTACAGAAGAAAGGGGGGGGGAAACAAACAAACAAACAACCTTGAGTATGACCTCCAGAGAATAAACCTGTATTGCTACACAAAATTTTTATTTCTACATATGTTTTGGACATTCTTTTTAATATGATCCACAATATCAGGGTCCTCTCCGTAAAAACTTAGCATAATGAATCATAAGATAGCATTAAATGAAAAATTCAACTGGATGGGCAGAGATAATCTGAAATTCAGATTATCCTTCAGAAAGTCATCCATCCTATGGAACTCTGCAGTATGTCCTTACAGGAGGTTTGTACCCAACAAGTTCTTACAGGCATTTTCACATCCACTCCTACACTGTAGAGATTTTGCTATACCAATCTTCCAAGGACAAAAGGCATAACAGGTTGCAGTACAGTAAACTATATGTTAATTCTCCGACTTGAAGCTGAAACAGAGTAAGGACCAGAATATCCTCCATATGGACTATGGGGGATCCTACTCGAACTTTCACAAATCACCAAAGAGAAAATACTTGTTTTCAATGATCCTGCATCGATCATATCTCTTAGTTACAAAGTAAAAATAACTTTTTAGCAACTTAAAATAAAAACTTGCAATCGGAGTTCTTCAGTGTCAGCTTCCATATACATACATGCAATGCATAGGGAAATTACTGAGCATCCGAACACAGGAAAAAGAAAAAATTAAGAAAGAAATGAAGAATTTGAGTTACACCTGCTCGCTAAGCTACATTTAACTGCAGAAGCTTGTGTTATAATAACACCTTTATGACAGACCAGTGTACTTCATTGAAGAAAAGGTCATTTACAATATCAAGTTTCAACATGTTGTGTATGTTACATTCTCACAACAAGAGGTAGCTTTTTGCTACATAAGTCACTATTTGGACAGGTATAGCTACACAGCAAGGCTGTCTTAAATGCAAGTTTTCACATGATTCACCTCTCGGACTGCTGGGCTATGTGAAGGAAAAGATGCATACAGAAGTCAAGGAACCATGAGGGAACCTCACCCCTCTTGGAAGAAGTGTTTACATTCACAGATGAAATTTCTATGTGCTCCTTCTAGCAATGCAAAAGTACCAGTGGTTTTGTCACCATCTCCAAGTGTAAGAACAGCAAAAGATATCTCACACAAAACCACCACGTGTCTTTTTATATAGAAAAACAACATAACAATTATGAAATATTTCCCCCAGATTATGCAAACATCGTAAATTCTGAATTTTTAAGTTCATACGACCCCTCCTTCCCCCGCCATTTCATGTTCTTCCAAAACTGCATTCTTTCAGTAATTTTGTTCTTTAATATCAAAAATAACTTCCTTTTGGACATATTTTAGGCAGAGTACCTTAAAAAAAAAATCTTATAGTTTACATGCTTTTTTCTGAAAAAAGTCTTCAGTTTTTATGTCTATTTTTGTCTTCTAACAAAGCAAATTGCTGTATTTACCCAGGTTCTTGTAGAGTACCTTTCATAGCAATTTAAATATGCTTCTGATTCTTAAGCAGATTAACAGCTCCTATCACAAACATGCTTCCTATTGTCCTAAGCAATCACATAAGCAGGTAACTGACTTCTCAGAAGTCTGAGTTCTGTTAAGCTTTCTCTCTGTTCATAAGCAGAGCAACTGACAGTTTAAGAAGGACATTTTACTTATATAAGGACAATCTTGAAAAAAACAAAAAGTATTGCTGAGTAATTACACAAACATTTGACAACTCCAAATTAACATAACAACAGTCATCCTTCCATGTAAGTGGGAATACACACACTAGAGAAAAAAAAAAGTTCAGAATTGTTATCTGTACCTTGAAAGTCTGAAACGCTTGCAGCAGAAGGATCACCTTTGGAAGAAAAAAATAAAAATGACAGCTTGCATTCAACACCTCAGCATGTTGCTCTGGGTTCCAGATATTTAAAACACAAAAAAACCCAGAAAAAAACCCACAAAACCAACCAACCAAAAAAACCCAACCCATACACACAGACACACACACACACAAAAAAAAAGAACACAGAAAAGACCCAAAACAAAACCCCACACACACTTCAGAGTTCAACACTGATCTGCCTACTAGTCTGATTTTTTTGGGCGCCTGTTTGCAGATGCGGTAGAGTTATCAATCCGAACAGACACACAATCCGGGTCCAATGTCACTTCTCCTCATTATGTTAATAGTTAATACATGCAAATGAAAACACTCTAGCAATTTGATTTCTTTGAAGATAGTTTGCATATTGTCTTAGCCATAATGACTGTACACTTCGCTCAGTCTCGATTTATGCAAGGGTAGTTTAGTTCATTTTTATCAGCTCAAGTTCATTTTGGCTGCTACTGGAATGTCTGTGTGTGTTTCTTTTTTACCTTTCACCTAATTATCATTCAGGTACCATAAGCAGATTTTTTCATGCTATTGGTGTTTTTCTTAATTAAGAAACAAATGAATTCTCCCTAGCAAAAAAGATGGAACAACAGAATAAGATGCCAGAGGCTGATGTTCTGCTTCTTAATTGAAGCTGCTTCATTGTTAGGGTTCTGTTATAAGGGGGTAGAAGTGTCATGAGTTTATTGTGAATAGTATAAAAATAAAAGCATAAATAGTGCCTTTAAAATTATGAATGGAAACAGGAATATCAGCTTTACCAGCATAACTCAATTGAAATGTTCTCCCTCCCTTCAGGAAAATAAGTTCTTTGAGTATAAATTATTCTTCACATCTGGAAAGCCCCAGGTTCTAATCCCAGCCCAGACTGAATCTTTTCTTTTTACCTTTGTCTATGATCTGTGCTCTGCTTCTGGGCTCATGGTGTTCAATTAAGGAGGCACCTGAATTTACCAATGAGAGGAATTTGCTTTTCCTTCATCCTTTCAGCAAAATTAGTCTCTCTCTCTTCCTTATGCTTCTCCCACCCCTCCCCTTCCCCCCCCCCCCAAATTATGCTTTCCTGCTGTCACAAAGTGCTAAGTTTTGCCATGCAATCAAATCATCACAGGCACTAGCACTTTTACAAAATTCACAACACACCCTGACACTTAAGATAGTGAGGACAATACTCCCCCACTGTAATTTAACAAGACATTTAGGACTTGTAAAGATCCAGCCCTCCTAGGAATGTTCCATTCTTCTTTTCAGGAACAGCCCTCATATTAAGGGTTACAGCCCCCTAACCCACAAAGCACAAGAGTAAACTGGGGTCTGAACACAAAGGCTGAGAGCACTTGGTCCTAGGGTTTGGAACTGTAATGCAGGGACAAACATCAGCATTAATCACAACAGATTAAATGCAGAGACCACCACTGACATCTTATTTGTAATGAATATACATTAATTGTGTAAAACCTGGAAAGAAAATATCTGACAGACTTCTGTGAAGTTGAGATTAAATCCTACCGCTCCTTGTGGACACAATCTCTCTTTCCACAGGAATTTGAAGAATGTAAGAAGTACAAAATCAGTATCTCCCAGCATTCACAAGAAATTAACTCACTTTTCCATTCAGACCCCTTTGTTTTATGCAAAAGGGAAATGCCAGGAAAAGAATGAACACCAAAAAAAATTTTTTTTTTTACAGTGTTAACCATAGATCAACTCTGAGATAATCTACATCACACTGAAGGGAAGAACTGTGCACTGTCTTGAAGAAATACAAACACGACTGTTCCCAGCAGAAACTGATCTTTAGGAAATCATTCTGTATTTTCTCCTTTTGTTTTTATGCATGGTTTTGGATGTGGAAAGTGTGGAATTTATTTTATGTTTAGTCAATACTACCCCACAATGGGTTTTGTCAATAATAATGTTAAATTGATATACCTGTTGATATGAAGTATGTGTCATAAGGTAGTGACAGATGTATTTTGAAATGGAAACTTTGGAAATGTGTGAGAAGGACTTTTGTCCTCCCACTTCCTTCCTTTGAACATTTGCTGGAGGTTGTTTTTTTCTCTCAGCTAGGGAAAGGTAGATCCAACACATAAAGCAATTTAACAGTATGCTGCTTCTATTTAGAAGTCTTTGCCTTTTCAAAGAAAAATACTATAATTTCAGATTTTTTTCTCCTTAAAATATGCAAAGATGCCAAACATCATGAAGAAAGCAACGATTCTTTTTTTGTTCATTTTTCTACTGATTTTCTCTGTGCAATTCCTTAGACTTAACTCCTCTTGCTTTGCACCATTGTGAATGACAAGAAAATCAAGCCTGCTGTCAGTAGTTTAATTTCACATAGAGCCATAATCACCACTCAAAAAAAAAAAAACAACAACCAAACAACAAAAACAAACAAACAAACAAATCCCTCTGCTGGTAGTCTTTATACAGTAAGCAACAAACCTTAGCTCTTCACTGACTGGACTCCCTCTTTCTGCATCTCTGCTGTAGTCTCAACTTCTTTTTTCCCCACAACCGGTCTCTGACCTCCTCACATGGTGTCCCTGCCAAATTCTTGGCATTGGAAGTGAGGGGGAAGACGCCATACCATACGCGTGTTGATAATGAGGAGATAGAAATAGAAAACCAGCTGGGTTGTCCTAATAAAGTATGTCTAGGACTCAGAGACACAACAACTCCCTGTTCAGGTCACTACTCAGCATTTTTAACCCTTTGCATTCCAGCTTGACCTTTCACTGATCTTCATTAAATTATTAAATTAATACTTAAATGAAAGTGTACTTGAAAAATCCACTTTGATTTCAATGAAACCTATACCCTGCTTCTAACTATATTTTAATTATGTCATTTTTGCTTGAAACATTCAAGTCAGTCTTGAAAGATTTTTTGCTCTTTTTTTTTTTCCTGTTATCTTAAAAATGCCAATACTGGCTACTTGATCTTTGTTCTTTTGCTCACCTATGCCTTGGCCTACTGGTGCAATTTAAAAGCTTTCTAAATTTCTAATGCAGTAAGTTACTATTTTCTCTTTACATCAGTTACTAAGCACTGAAAATAAAACGTGCTAATACAGACAAAAAACAACCACCTTCAATTTACCTGCATCCATGACCCAATCACCAACAGATTACAATCAATTCGTAATAATGACTACATCGTCACAATCAAAACCGTAGTCTCCCAGCTGCTGAGAGACAGTGGTACCACATCTGACAGTACACTCACTTCTCACATGCCTGGCACAAGAAGTCTGTAGTTACTCCATACAGTGATTGCAGGAAGGGCCTCATGGAACTACTTTTACATAATTTCTGTCAACTCAGCAAACTATTGGACTCTGGAATCCCTTAGCTGTACAGGCAGAGCAGCAATATATGTATCTGAGATCTACTTATTTATTATGTATGTTCATGAAGAATGTTGATGTCAAAGACCTAGCAATCCCTCCTTGTGCCTGGCTTTATCAGAAAGACAATTTGTTCTGTCTTGCTTATTTATTAAACTGTATTTCCACAACTAGGCAACTTTAATGCAGAGACTAGTAATGCTGAAAACACTCAAAAAACTATACAGCATCAGGCACAATAGCTCTCAAAGTTTCTATTCCGGGCCCTACCACCACTTGCCTGATAAATAATTTCCGGCCTACAGCTTAAACTTTTGCCAGAAACCAGGTGATAATATTCATTGGTCTTCAAAGAGGAAAAATACAAAGGAACAAGCTATTATTACTCAGCAAATGATACAGGAATGTAAGAGAAGTGCACATAAGCTTCACACTACAATGCAATAGCCTGCCTACAAATTCCACCTACAGATTGCTCTCTGTTACTAGCCAAGAAAACAAACACCTGATAATCACTCTCCATTAATAGAGCATATATGGTGTCACTGCCACTTGGTAGT
This sequence comes from Indicator indicator, assembly GCF_027791375.1. Taxonomy (NCBI): domain Eukaryota; kingdom Metazoa; phylum Chordata; class Aves; order Piciformes; family Indicatoridae; genus Indicator; species Indicator indicator. Next base: position 28,701,882 of record NC_072021.1, on the reverse strand, counting down.
TTCCTTTTAACACCAGAAAGTACTCAAGCAAAATGGGAATATAATAATAATATGTATTATTAAGAAATTTTTAGCCTACAGACTATGGAACATGTCTTGCTATTACTCTGTCAAAGTATAATTCCTACAGTAAGGTCACCAATGCTACATTTCAAACACGAATCTCTTACTCACTAATGACTGTTTTATCCCAAGAGAGATTAAGTAATTTTCATCAGATAAGTAACTACCATCAGGAATATGGAATGAACACTCAATCAAAATGTAAAACAAAAAGAGAAAAAAAAAAGAAATGGCATAACAATCTAAATATATATTTGCTGTTATATGCAGGTTATCACATACATAACATCTTGCCATTGCATGAATTTATAATTAGGATGAGCAATGAATCATTAATGTGTACACAAAACAGAATTCAAACACTCGTTCCATGTGCTTCACCAGTGAAGTATTATTTCAAATGCACATTTAACACAGACTCTCCTGAAGTTCCCCCAGCAATATGCCTAGCAATTAAGCACCAAAATACCGGTATCAGAGGTGCCTACAACTTTTCTTTACACTTCATACACAAATGGAATCACTTAAGTAGCAAAATCTATCTGAATGGAAAATCTATCAAATCTATCTATAATTATGGCTTACAGATTTTCAGTGTTCCTGTATGTAGTACAAACAAGTTCCATGCTTCTTTCTCTGTGCTCTTAAAGGAACAAACAGCATTCAAGTCATCCTTCACAAAAACTGAAATCCAGTGTAAATAAACAGGAGTACAATAGCAAACATTCAGTATCTTACATGAGAACCACTTAGAATGTAAAAGTTAAAGCACAAAAATCAGGACTCTGAAAAACTTAAAACCAATTAAAGGAAAGGAGATGATCACATACAGGCAAAATATTGTTCTATGAATAAATCAATCAGAATTAAACTACGTGTTGTGCGATAGCTCAGTTGCTATTTTCACTAAATCTTAGATTCTGTTTTTCAAAAGGCTGAGAGCAAATATCATCACTCATCTCCATGCAAAACTTTCTATCCCTGCCAATTTTATTTTATCTCTGTGTCCATCCCTCATAAAGGTATTTACAAACACTCAAAATCCTTCATTTACAGTCTTGTTTAAATCACTTCTATTAACAAAATGATCTTTATAAATGCAGTCTGGTTTTCTGCAACACATGCTTTCTTTGTAATGTTACATCGTTATACATTCTGCTATATTATAAATGAGAGCTACCTAAAGCAAGTCATTAGGCATATATTGAAGATGTACCATCCTTAAGGCGCAGAAAACTCCATGAGAGTTGGCACTGGCATTTACTGTCTGGGGCTTTTACAGAAAAATTTGTTCCGTATGAAAATGACTGGCATCTTAAAAATCCCTCCAAACGTACAACAGCTGATACAGATTAAAGAGCAACTGGGCTTGGCACAGCAGTGCAAAATTTCCAAAGCTAGAATTAACAAACTAATGGAGACAGGCTGTGTACAACTGTGCCTACAAGGGTGTAACACTCAAATCTAAGGCACAGAGCCTATTTCCAAGACAAACTCCACACCATGAGCAGCACCCTAATTAAAGACGCTAAGCATACTCTTAAAGCTCAGAGGTTTCATTGTAGCTCTCCGTATTTATGATCACGTTATAAAGTAAGATTTTAATCTAAAATTAAATATTTCTGCACCTCTTTTAGAAGACAGAAAGGAAAATCTTCTAAGAGCTGTACTTGGCTATTTTAACATGCATTAAAGTTCAAGTTATACAATCCATTTATATTAAACACACATGGAAATGGCAGTAAAAGAAGGGTAACAGCATAGCTTAATGACAGAAATGGGCATGAGAGAATCTGCATGCTAGTCCTGATATCCCTACTTAGAGCGTATTATCAACTGATTTCAGCAGAGCTGTAGGTTGAGAATCTCTTACCATCAGGCACCAATATCTAATGAAAAAAAAAAACAAAAAAAAAAAACAAAACAAAAAACAAACAAACAAACAAAAAAAAAGGCAAACAAAAAAACACCAAACCAAACAAAACTCTCCATGGATTGGAAACATTGGACCACAGTTGGAAACCTGAAACTTATGCTTTCATTTTTTTGTAACTGAAACGAAGGCAACATTTGCAGAGTTCACATGTTTCAAGGGGTCTGTTTAGGATACAGAATATAAGAATACTTGAATTCTTTAAAAACAATTACTTCATCATTTCAAGCTACTTGCTTATGAGTAATATCTCCAGCTGTAGGATAGCTTTGGTTCAAATAAAACAGCGTTTTGTACTACACTGCTGCTATACATCAAGTTTCATGCCTTAATTCATGCTAATTCTTCCATCTTCAGAGAAATCTATACATGCTTATTTAAGTATAATTTTAATGGAGTCTTCAAGAATATATTTCAAGAAACAGTTTTCAAGTTCAAATTAGTAGGCAAAACTCTTCCATACATACAGACATGCAAAACTTTCTGTTTAATTTGTGCCTATTTTTAATATTTTTTGTTTTCCTGGCATGACCTGTTATAAAAGATGGTTATTCAAATAATTCCTTGCAAACATGATCTGCCATTGAAGAACCATTTATCAGTTTAGCTTTCAGTTCAACACAGATAATAACAGTGGAATCTCTAAGAAGATGCCAAATAATACCATCTGCATCTTACTACTTTTAGTAACAGGAACATCTGTCCACTAAGAAATGGTTGAAGACTAGCAAAATGATTGTGAAAAATTTAAAAATGTTTTTCTTACAACAAACCAGTATTTTTTAAATAACTGTGATTAGTCATCATCCGTTATTTTTTATAGTTTTTAACATTCCCACAAACAAAACTCCTATCACTGCACAACTCAGTACTTCAGCAAATACCACTGTGCAAGAACATGGGGCTAGATTAACATAAAACTCTACGAAGTTAAATGTTTAAAAAAAAAAAAAAAGCCAAAACTTCAGTTATTTTCCTTACTGCATCACATGAATTTGTATTCTTAAAGCCTCTTTGTGCAATTTCAAAAGTGGGGTTTCCGTTTCAGAGAGAAGTATACACCAGGTGTTATTCTCTTGCACTGCTACTGCCTGGTGTAATGTGTACCACACCACAAATACACTCATGCCTTGAAACAATTTAAGCATAGCAAGAGTAATATTCCAGATGGTTTTTTCCTCCTTTATTTGATAAGGCAAAAGCTGTACCTTTGAAGACAAAGCTTTATTTGGTAATCAATGCCAAAAAAAAAAAAAAAAAAAACAACCACAATTTAGCAGAACTCAGTAGCGTTAAGAATTCCATACCTGAATTCACCTTCTTTCTTGACAGTGAAAATTTCTGAACCAACAGTCAAAAAATGTCAAAAATCATGTCAGACTCATCAGACCAGTTATAACATCCCCAAAGCACACTTCCACTTAAATGAGATTTCCTAAGCTGCAGGATTAATCATAAAATTACAGTCTAGATGGTCTAAGGAGTAGATTGTTACTCTTCATTTTTAAGAATCACTGGTCTTGATTATTTCGGTGACATGACTGTTTTTTTCCTCTCCTTCTGATTCAGCAAACCTGATTCTTCTCTTTGTATAATTACATGGGTCTCATTTGTAAACCCTGTGGGTGTAGAACCCATAACACAGCAGGCTACTGTCTCTGGTCAGACACAAGTATCATACCTTAGAGAAAAGTCTAATGAAGCTTTCCTCATTTTTATTAAGTATGCAATTACATCTGGAAAAACCTCAGTATAAGACAGTGGAAAAAAAAAACACCTATACTGATATATAACATGTTTGTCAAAGAAACACAGCCCAAAATCCGAATACCATCTGTAAATTGTACATGGACTTCTGCAACTTACTTCAGATCACTTGTAGTTGTGCTGCAAGAGCTCAGCATAACAACTCAATGAAGCTCTAATGCTAGAAGGATGCACCACAATATTAGTAAGATGCAAAAAGATCTTAAATACATCCACAGTCTTGTCTTAAATCTGCATTCATAAATACTACTCTAACCCTTGAGTTCTGTGGTTTAAACATCGAAAGAGGTTCAATAAAATAGCCAGGATAAACCTGTGTGGTTCTTGAATAAGACCTTTTTATTATTATTTCTTAAATGAAACAGATCCCCAGAATCAGACAGCAAGAAAACAACCTTTCTTGAAGTATAACTAATCACTGTTCAAATGACCACCAGTTCACCTACACTGATCACTTATTACTGGTAGCACTCCAGGTTATACTACAGGTTCTTTCATACTGCATTCCAGCTATACTATCAGCAATACAGCACCTTGCAGAATTCATCTTACTGATATTAAGCCAGCAGCATTAGCTGAGACCCAACTGTCCTTTGGAGATGTGACCCTTAAAACTCAGAGAAAAGCGATACATTATAAAGGATTTCTAGAGAGTATCAAACTATCCAAAAATCTAAATTCAAATCCAAGCTGTCCAAATTCCAATTCTGTGGCAGTTGTACACATTTTCACTGCTGCACTGAAAATCTTTTTCATTTAAAAGCTCTTATGCCTTGGTTTTCATTTATCCTTTTCTTTTTTTCCCCCCATCCTTCTGTTACTGTTACATAGAGTGCTAATTGTAAACGTGCTCTGAAAAAAACCCACACAGAGAAAACCTCATAAACACTCATGGCAGGGTCATCAATTTATAAATAATCTCTGGTTCACATAAATACACTTCCCATCAATTTATTTTAATGATATTTATGTATACCATGCTTATTGCTCTTCATCTAAAGAAAAATACCTATTTTTGTATATAAGGTACAATGGCCTATCCTATACATAATGGCTCACAGAGTAACAATATTTCACAAGCTGAAATTAATTTATGCACAATGTTTCATTACAGTCCCTTTATACACTTAAAAAATTCTCATCGCAGTGATAAATTTGCTGTGGAAACCTTTATTTTCTTTTTTTTTTTTTAATCAGGGTATTTATAAATCAGATCATGTTTTAAATTACCAAGTTTTAAGTACATATAGCAATTAAATGCCAAAAAAAAACCCCAGAGTTATTTCTGTAATACACTTGTCCAACAGGTATACTCCCTCTGTTTTCATTCCCTTCTCTCAGAACTAACAGCCTTATTTTTGTATTAATACTGACCAGATTACTTGGCCTTCCAACAGACCATGAAAAGTTAAGTCTTGCAGCTAAAGAAAAACATAATCCAATACCCCACCTTGTAGGAACCCAGCACTGCCTGACACTGTACAGAATCCGACCTTTTTGTCCTTCAGACTTGCCTACCAGGCCCCATCTTCTATCGCAAAAGCCAAATCATCTGATCCCAAACTAACTGTCAACTGCTTGTGATGGTGGGGAAGCCAGACATCAATCAATCAGTTTTTATCAGAGCCACTCTTCGTTTTTCTGTTGTGCTCATCTTATCATCTGACCCAGTTGTAGCCCTGACTTCAGAAGCTTAAGTAACTTGATGACAAAATATGCGTCTGTTTGTCCAAGATGCACATTGTTAAGGAGTGCACTTGTATTTTTAGCAACCAGCTAATATTTTTTCCAGATAAACTGTCAAATGTTAGAGATTTTTTTCACTTCTGAAGATTTTTAGTGTTCACTGAAATACAATGATGCATTTCTGGAATGACTATAAATTAAGATTTTTGTGAGGTTGTGTTGTTGGGTTTTTTTAATAAAATATATATGCATTTTCATGCAAAAATTCAGCAGTTTCCTTAAAAACTGAATGTATTTGCAAGCCAAGAGCCTCTCACAGGCACTCCATCCTATTCACACGCACAATGTCATTCAATTGTACTCCAATATGGTTGGTATGAATATGGATTGCTCACACACTAAAACTACCCAGAACAACATTACTTCTGTGGACATAACGGATTTCTCCTTCTGCCTCTTACAAAAACAGAGCATTTTGTCTGCATCCATTCTGAAATGGATGAAGCACAATTAGCAGACAACACTCAAATACTAATCTGACTCAAAGCTTTCAAAAGCAATGTTACTGCTTCCAAAAGTCATTTCATGTATGTTTATTTACTGAAGACTGTAACTTCACAAGGAGGAAGTGGGGGCAGGTCTAAAAACAAAAATACAAACCAAACCAAAACAACCTACTGCAACTTCAGCTTTGATAATTTTACCATTGTCTTCCTAATTTCACAATTCTGTCTCAGTTTGATGCATCAGTTACAGACAGTTCATTTACTTTGTGTAAAGCAGCCTAAGTTGTATTATCAAAATAATTCCTGTACTTCCAAACTTTTCAGAGAAGGCAACTTTATTGTCACCTAATGTGAAGCTTGAATTTGAAAGCGAAAAGCAAAGACAAAACCTAAGGATCTATATAATATATGAATGATTTCAAGTAGATTTGAGAACGTCTTTGTAAATTATTTTTCATGATATCTTAAAAATATTATCCTCCACTTGATAATAGCAATATAACCAAGGATTAAATTGCAGGGTTTTAATGATGTTTCCAATTACAGGAGTAAAACATGGCACTTCCTTTGAGGCTTGTGCTGCAAGTATAAAAGTAAAAATCGTATAATTTTCTACAGAATTTCTTCTTGGTCTAAAATAACACCTCCACATATCACCAGAAAAGGTATTGTAGAGATTATTTCACCTCAGCAGAGGGTATTTTACAATAGACAGAGGAAAATACATCTCTCCATATTTGGGTCTATGAAGAGTTTCTTTTTTTACACCACATTTCATTCTGTTCTCATTTAAAGTCATTTTCAAAAATAACTGCCAATTTGTTTAAAAAGTAATTACATTTTTCTATATCATTATATCATTTTTGCTGCAAAAATATGTAGACTTTTACTTATCATAGATAATATGCAAAGGAACATACATGGCACGGGGAGCAAAACCCAAACCATGGAATTCCTTTGAGCATAATGAAAACACTTCATTTAACCCTAGTGCATATTCTACTCCATGTTCTAATTTTACATACACCAAACCATTACATATCATTTGTGGTTGTGTGTATTTTCTTTTTAGCTCCTATCCTCTAAGCATTTGCAGATTCCTTTGAAGCATTATAATACACAGGAGTGTTTCTATGAATGAAGTTAAAGAGCATGTTCCCTAAGTTTCTCATACGTTTCTGTACTTTCCAAAAAGATGGGAAACCCTGTAACATGGAAAATCTTTTAGTATTTCAGGGCAGCTGGTATTAATACTTTATTATTTGCAAAGGAAAAATGGAAAAGTGTCTGGATTCAGGAAGACTTTTATTGTTCTCTGCTATACTAAATCTAAGGTAAAAAGACTGAGTACAGTAAAAACGGCATGGGACGTGCGGTTCTATCAGCTCATCACAGACTGAAAGCTTCAAGCCTAGTTGTCTGGAAGAATAAAGCCATATCACTCTAACTCATCCATGTGAGTGCAAAAAGTAATGTATGAGAAGAGTTTATAAAGAGATGTCAGAGTAACTCACTCAATCCTGAATTATTGCTATTTTCAATCGTCTGTTACCAAATTGCATTCACTTGGTAAACCTACTGAAAATGAATAAACTGGATTATAAAAGTTCTATAAAACACGACAGTAGTACTCAAAAAATAAGGAAGGTGAAGTTCAGACTCCAGTCTATATTCACAAACTTGCAGTTAAGAAATTGCACGAATATAAAGACTGGCCAGATGAATAAGCTTTGCACAGAACTAGCTCTATAAATACAAAAGGTTTCTGAGGATTCCTAATAAAAACACCATTCTCACTTCCTAAGCATATTTAAAAAACCCAGCTCATTCTTCCCAATATTAAAATTATGACCATCTGACCATCTATGAAGGATGACAACATCTCATAATGCCCTTTCTCAATATAGGACATATGAAAATGAGAAGATAGATGGAAAATAATGGGGGGGGGGGGGGAGGGGAAGTATTCAACATCTCTAAGAGGAAGACAGAAACCCTTTATATTCCAATATTTTTAACTTATGCAAATTCTTTTCATGGTTACGATTAAAAAAAGAGTAACAGAAACTACTAAATGCAACTGAAGACTGGACAAGTTTACACCCAATTAAATCCCATTTTCTTTTTTGAGAAAGAAAAATCCACTGTGACAACCTCCTGCATCTGCTACCAACTCATGATGGCATTACCCTTTCAAAGCGTTAGATAAAACTGAATAATCAATGAGAAATGTCAATACCGAGAAGTGATTCCTTCTGCACTGTACGCTTTATGCAAGTGTTTGGATTTTGTTTGGTTGGGGTTTGGGTTTTTTTGTTTGCTTGGTTTTTCTTTTTACAAGAACTCCAATATTGCAAATGTACCAAACTGCTATTTCCCATTACATTTGGCATTTCCCAAAACAGTATTTAACTGCTTTAGTAATAGACACAAACTTTGCTCCTTCACACCCTAGGAATGAAAACAATTACTGTCTAGCCAATGACCAGGAGGCAAACTGCTACTCTCCATGCATATCTGAAATACACCATTGTCCTAAAGAACCAGCAAACAAATAAATACACACATACATTTACAAAACACTGGGTAAGGAAAGTGCACCTGTTTCTCAAAGCAAAACCTGTGCCAGTAATTGTTAAGTCTTTAAAGCCCTCGGCACAAGACTTCATCACACTATGACTATACATATACTTAGAGGTCTTAGGTGCGTCTAAAATGAGGACTTTCCAGCAGCTCTTAAAAATATAGCAAAAAGGAGCTGCAACATAGTAAAGCAGCATTATCAATACTGTATTATCACAAACTCCTGAAATAATCGCATCAATTTATAAAACTCAAAATTAACTGTAAGCAGACTGCAGCATTCAGATTTTTCATGGTGTCTATCTGCCATTAATTCAGGAGTGCAATGGTATTATTTCTAAGGAGTTCTCAATCACTTTTTTTTTGCAAAGTGCATAATAAAATACGTCCTTTCTACTGACTCACATTCTCTTTCTGCGTTCATGCTATACTTTTCTTTAACTAAGTGTAACCATACATTGCATGAGAGAAGTAATATTACTGCCTAAATGCTACGGAATTTCCGTATTTTTCACTTTAAAACTCAATCTGTTCAATGCACAAATGACTACACTGTAAATAATCCTGACTACACAATTCTCCTCTACCATTGTGTCATCTCAAAAAGACTATTCAACAGCAATGGTAATGACACCCTCTCACACAAGCCTGTGGGCATTAATATTTAAATCTTACCTATCCCCTGTGATGGGAATTCAGCCTCTATTCACAAACAAAAACTAAATCAATGTTCTTAGAGTTCAAACTAGATCCCTAAACAGTTTGCCACTCTCCATGCACAGATAAGATAAACTTTCTTTGACCCAAGAGATGAAGTTGCCATGACAATCAGAGAGTCCACTTTCTATATTGATATTTTGCTGATGTAACAACAAATAGAACCAGATCCTAGGGCTGATAACGGTGATTAATTAATACTAATATTGATCCCTACAAGCAAGAGACAAGGCTATTAACTTGAAGCCTGAAAAGTCAATTGTTACCTGTGGCACAGATACTAGCAGCTGATTTTGAAACATAATAAACAAATGTGCTATCTTTATGCTAATACCTTTGGAAGGGTACATCCCTTTCTCAAGCACCGCAATTTCACAATTCAAATCTAGTATTTTAATTAAATCTTATAATTTGCATCCAGAGAAGAGAAATGAACTTCAAGATTTCCAACAGAAGCTGCGCAAAATGCTACAAACTGTATACTTCTGTAACATGAATTACCAAAAGCACTCTGGAAGAATGCAGTGTGAAGGAAGCTTAAGCAGACTTTTTTAAGAATACATAATACACAAGTCACAGGATTTTGTATAAAAATTGCAAATGTACATTCATCTAGTAGGAAGCCTATTTGGTCCCTTGTTTGAAGGGAGAAAAATAATAAAAAACTCACAGGTAAAAGCCTCACTGTGGTGATAACATCCTCGAAGGCCTATCAAAGAGCAAAACTAGCTTCATCTACCATTTCATCTACAGCCTACATTTAAATTAACTGCAACTGTATCTTTATGTTAGAGTGACTGCCCACAAACTACATCTGACGCATGCATAGTGTCAAAATACCTCACTGAAAATCACTGAGATTCTTTCTTTGCCCTCTTTAGGAACAGATTTGAAATGTCAGAAGAATCGTAGGTGTGTAATACAACAGAAAAAAGTCCCTGTCCCTTTTTAAAACAAGAACCTTGTCCATCTTATAATTTGCTGTAGTCACCTTACCAAGCAAAGCAGAACAATTTTTTTCTGACTGCAGAAATGGTGCCCTTATTAAAAATCGGCTTTTACTAGTGCACTGTATGACTTTACACCAAGTTTTCTTATTAGTAAGCTACCTCTGTAGTACTCATTAAGTGTATTTAATGCTTAATGGAAATAATTGGCACTACTGGTAGTTTGCTTTCTTCCTCATTTCATTAAATGGAGCCCTATATGAATCTTTACGTTGGCTATTATACAGCTAAGAAAAACAAGAATTAGTAGATACCAAAAAAAAAAAATTCTAATTGCGTTATTTTCCCTTTCAGCTGATTGTCTTAAAAATATTTACATTTGTATTAATACATGACTGCAAATACATCTGCTGTTCTAACAGACGGTGTGAATATCCTCCAACATGAAGATCAATTGCTTGCAACGAATTAATACTCGGTCTCAGAAAACTGAAAACCATCATTCGTGATTCATACTCAAGAGGTACAGGTAGCTGCTTACCTAGTGCTCTGCTTTGATTAAACTGAAAGCACTGTAAGTGCCTTTAATGTGCTACAGTGCAATTTAAAGGAGAGTACAAAGTGAAACTGTCAGAAAAGAAAAATGTGTATTTTCCAAAAAGATAAAAGTAGAAAATACTTCATTTCCTATCCTATGTCAGCAACCAAACATGTTAAAGCTATCCGTAGGTTGTACTCTACATTAATTTGGAATTTCATAAAGGAGGGTAAAAAAAAAAAAAAAAAAAAAAAAACAACCAAACAAACCAGAAGAAAAAAGAGATTCTCACCTCTCAATTCTGTTTGTGAACCCAACACCTACATAGGAGCCTACTGGATCTCAATGAAAATGCATCAGTGTGCCTGTACTGCTGCCTCTATTATAAACTCACAGAACTCCACTGAATGATTTATGAGCCTCTAATTGGGAGTTCTTTCCTACACATTTCCAATAATTTAAAATATTTTTTCCTGTTCTTTCACATGGATTCCACTCCTGAAAAAAAGAAAGAAAAAAATGAGCAAAAGCACTACTACAGGGAAAATGCTGTCATATACCTTTAACTATTGATAGCAACTGCAAAACTTCTCTAAGCAGTGAATGTTTGCTGTTTTTTTCTTCACTACTGTATCAATGCTGCAATCACTTATATTTTTAATTGCACATTAACCATCACAAACTCCAAAGAAAGAAAAAAAAATTAAGATGATATCCAGAAATAAACTTTTATAATAGATGTCTTGTCAGGTAACATCACCAGAAATCTCATAATGGAAAACAACCTTCAGGAAATATTTCCACACGGACATTATTTTAAAGG